>NC_068983.1:101979415-101983513 GCF_001194135.2 Octopus bimaculoides
CACAAGCAAAATTGCACAAATGATCACGCAACATAATAACACAACCCCCCACAGGCAACCTATTCAACCTCGCAAAAACATCCATCTTTCACCATCTTTTGAATAGGATTATTTCCTTTCGATCATCTCACCACACATACCACCAAATCTATTTCTCCTATTCTCAATTTCACAAGAACACCACCTACACAAACAGACTACGTCACCTCTTTCAATCCCTTTCCACCGTCTATAAATAGGCTTGGCAGCATCCTAAAATATGATACTACTAACTACCTTTCCCACCCACCCCATTCCTTTATCTCTGTCCTTGGTTTATCACTCAAACCCCCACCACCTATATACTACACATACGCATTCCTTCCTACTCACTAGACCTTTTAACCTCATCCCCCTATTCCTCCTTCACTCTATATGCTCATCCCCTCTACCCTGTTAAGACCAACTGACCATAAATGGTTAGGGCATTCAGCTGATGATCATAAGGTTCCCAGTGATGTGTTGTGTTCTTTAGCAAGACACCTTATTTTATGTTGTTCCAGTCCACTCATCTGGTAAAAATAAGTAGTACCTGTATTTCAAAGGGCCAGCCTTGTCACACTCTGTGTCATGCCGAATCTCCCTCAGAACTACGTTGAGGGTACGCATGTCTGCAGAGTGCTCAGCTACTTGCACGTTAATTTCACAAGCAAGCTGTTCCATTGACTGTATCAGCTGGGACCCCCATCGTCATAACCAATGGAGCGCTCCTTCTCTCTCTCTCTCTCTCTATATATATATATATATATATATATATATATATATATATACACACACACACACACACACACACATACATATACATACTTATGTACACATATATATAGATGAGATGCAGTTTGGATTTGTGCCAGGTAGAAACACCATTGATGCTAGCTTCCTGGTGAGGCAACTGCAGGAGAAATACTTAACCAAAAATAAACCTCTGTATGTGGCTTTTGTTGACATGGAGAAAGCTTTTGGTAGGGTCCCCAGTTCCCTTATCTGGTGAGCAATACAGAAGCTAGGGATAGATGAGTGGTTAGTGAGCACTGTACAAGCAATGTACAGGGATGTTGTTAGTAAGGTGAGAGTTGCCAGTGAGTATAGCAAGGAGTTTAGTGTACAAGTAGGAGTCCACCACTGTTCAGTTCTTAGCCCCTTCTTATTTATCATGCTTCTCCAATCTATAACTGAGAAATTTAAGTCTAGCTGCCTTTGGGAGCTTCTATATGCTGATGACCTTGTTCTTATTGCTGAATCACTAGATGAACTAGGGAAGAAATTTCAGGTATGGAAGCATGGAATGTAATCAAAGGGCCTTAGAGATAATTTATCAATGTATCGATAAGTAGGAAAACAGCTCAATATGTAGAAAAGGTGTTGGAAGAAACTCCCTAAGGTGTACCCAGTGCAAGCTATGGACACATAAGAAGTGTAGTGGTATCACTGGAAGACTAACAGAGAAAGTAGTCTTTACAAGTGGCAGATGTGCAGGTACATTAAACACCAGGAATGTACAAAAAATAAACTCTCTAAAATGTCAGGTGGTGTCCTTAGAAGTAGTAGAAAGTTTCCATCACTTGGGTGACCAAGTGAGTAATGGGGAAGGTTGTTCTGAAAGCATAGATGTGAGAATAAGAATAGGCTGGGCAAAGTTCAGAGAGCTATTACCTTTGTTAGTAATGAAGGGTCTCTCCCTCAGAGTGAAAGGCAGATTGTATGATGCCTGTATACAAACAGCTATGTTACATGGCAGTGAGACATGGACTGTGACTACTGAAGATATGTGAAGACTTGAAAGAAATGAAGTCAGTATGCTCTGCTGGATGGGTAATGTCAGTGTGCATATACAACAGACTGAAAGTGATTTGAGAGAAAAACTAGGTACACATGATATCAGATGTAGCTTGCAAGAGAGAAGGCTGCACTGGTATGGCCATGTAATGCACATGAATGAAGACAGTTGCATCAAGAGGCATTTATCTCTAATCATAAGGGGAACATGTCAGAGGAGACCCAGGAAGACATGGGACAAAGTGAGGAGAAAGGAACTACAGATGTTGGGACTCACAGAGTAGAAGACAGAGGAATGAGATTCCTAGCAGTCTGCTGTGCTTGAAAAGACATGTTAAGCTAAGTAAAAGCATGGTTGTCATTGCATACAGGTTTGTCCCCTGCATCCCTCTCCAGCTGAGCATTCCTAATCTTGCAGGCTCATAAGTGCTGGTGCCATGTAAAAAGCACCCATACTTATGCCACGTAAATACATCCATACCAATGCTGCGTAAGAGCACCCAGCACACTCTGTAAAGTGATTGGCATTAGAGAGGGCATCCAGCTGTACAAACAGTGCCAAAACAGACACTGAGCCAGTACACTCTGTTCAAAGAGTAGCAAATACACTCTGTAAAGTGGTTGTTGTTAGGAAGGACATCCAGCTGTAGAAACAAATGCTAAAACAGATAACTCTGGAGTCTGTTGCAACTTTCCAGTTTGCCTGCTCCTATCAAACCGTCCACCCCATGGCAACATCGGAAAATGGAAAACAGACATTAAATGGTGATGATAATGAAATATATATATATATATATATATAAAGTGTACAGAGTGCTTGCCATGGGAAATGGAAGTGGAAAATCCCAACATTTCAGACTGAGTCCAGTTTGAAAGAAAAGTTGAGAGGAGTGAAACTAATTTCACTATTGAATTTCACTCCTGTCAACTTTTCTTAGAAAAAGGAATTAGATTGAAACTTTGGATTTTCCACTCTCTACAGCAAATTCACTACACACATTTTGGTGATTTTTATTAATTAAATACTAAACAATACCAATCTTACTGACATAGGCTAACACCAGTTTCCTTGGATCCTGCTTTTGTTGTTGTTGTTGTTGTTGTTTGTGTGTGTGTGTGTGTGTGTGTGTGTGTATTGTCGTGTGTATGTATGTGTGCAATGTATATCAATAAAAAAAAGATGTACACATTGATAAGAAAATTGATAAACCAAGGTGTTCAATGAAGATAGCTTGATACCTTTATTCAACCTGAATTGTCATTCTCACCACTGAAAAGGCAACAAATGTAACTGCTCTGTTGCAAATAGTTAACTAATGCTAATATTGTTCACCAAATGTCAGCTATAAAATGAAAATAATGAAAATATATGTGTCCCGTCCTCAACATTAGGAAACACACTAATGAAAGGGGAGAGAAAAATATATTATCATAAAGCAATAATTTGATACAGTTTTTCTCTTTTCTTTGCATCAGTCATGCAGGAGCCATGCAGGAGCATTTTGAAGTCCGGTACTTATCTCCTTGATCTCTATCCATTGAACCACTAGGTTACAGGACATAAACTAACACACACATACACACACAAACATACACATATATGCATACATATATACATACATACATACAAACACACATACATTGTCATCATCACTGTCATCATTGTTGTCGTCAATGTCTTCATTGCCACCACTGCCACTACCGCTGACATTGTCATCATCATCATCATCATCATCATTCAACATCTGTTTTCCATTCATATATTTACATATATACAAAAGCTTCCACATAGCTTTTATCTATCAATTTCACTCACAAGGCATTGGGGAGTCTGAGGCTATTGTAGATGACACTTGTTCAAGGTGCTACACAGTGGGACAGAACCTGAAACCATAAGGTTGTAAAATGAACTTCTCAACCACACCAACATGCCTCTTTTGGGAAGAGTATTTTTATCTTCATGCTTCAAGTTTCATTTGATCAATTTTTCACATAGCACACTCCTCTTATTCAACATGATACTGAATAACAAGTTTATGAATACATACCAGGGTAATCTTCAGAAACATTGAATATAAAGCTTTTCTCTTCATTATTTTCAATCAACTTAAAGCTGAGGGAGTTTCCATCAACTTGAAAGTCTGCAAGAAACAGAATTAATACATTAGTTATATATTTAGTTATATATATATATATATATATATATATATATATATAACGAAGGGCTACGCCCGAAACGTCATACACTCTCTCTTTCCTTTCCTGAGCGTCCAATAATACTAT
>NC_068983.1:101984142-101989392 GCF_001194135.2 Octopus bimaculoides
TGTGTGTGTGTGTGTGTGTGTGTGTGTGTGTGTGTATATATATATATATATATATATATATACACATACTTTATATATATATATACATACTTTATATATATATATATACATACATACGCACACACACACACATATACATACATACATACATATAGATATAAAATGTGTCTGTGAGTGTATTCATGTGTGTGTATGTAGGTACATGTATGTGCATACATGTGTGTGCATTTGTCTCTATATGTGTTTGCATTGACACTGCTTAGGCTTCAGTGATGTTATTTATATCTCTCATAAAACAAAATGCCCAGTAGTAAGAGTTGATGTCACAAAAGGAGCCATAATAGCCTCAAGAAGTCTTGTCAGATCCATACAAGCAAGGAAAGATGTGTATCAATCAATGAATCAGGAATTCAGTTCTATTATCTATTCAACCATTCCATCTCACATACCAAATAAGGAAATTAACAAAATAAATAAAAATTACAGTTGGATGAGTCATTAATATGTCAGTCTACTAAATTATCACATTGCATTAATTGTTGTGTAGTTAAACAAAGACTGACTATAATTCCCAATGAGAGACTAGCCTGGGATTGAAAAAGTTTACTTGTGGATCAAACTCTACTCACCAAGTACTACAGAAATCCTCAGGTGAGGATATTCCTCACAGGGGACTTCTATGTACAACTGAAAGACTTGAGGAAAGGAACAATACAGAAATGGTGAAGGGAAAAGAATAAGGATATTATATATATTATATATTGTTTCATTGGGCCCAGTATTAGTACCAATGTCTACAGCTATCTACAACATCTTATAAAAGAGACAACAAGAAAAGCACATCTAATGTCTGAAGTTATATCATTAACAACAAAAAAACTAACTGACCAGAAATGCGAGTACATTCAGAATTAGATTAGAAAGAACTCTACTCCACCAACATGAACATGGAGGGATGTAATTTCAATAAGCCAGACAAGACATAAACTGCATATGAAGATGAACAAACAAAAGCCACCATTGCTAACTCCCTAGATGTACAACACCCAGCAGACAGAGTCCAGGAAGAAGACAAACATTAGAAAGTAGCACAGATGACAGCAAGTATCCAGCAGAAGTGAGAAATCTTGAAGGAAATGTCCATTGAAGAACAGTGAGTAGTCTCAAAGATCAAGGAAGACCACCACTCCAAAGAAGTTATAAAACTGGTTGTGGAAGCTGTTAAAATATCAAGAATGATAAACTTAACAGAAATCAACCAACTCCAAGCATAGTCACTTTAGCCATTGCAAAGAGAAGAAAAAATACCAAGACAACAACAGAACCAAAAAGGAAAACAACCACTGCAGAGACCAAAGTCTCACGAACAAGGATTTATCACAATTGCATCATCAAGGATAGGACAGACTTACGATACAGGATTAGTGAACTGTACAAAGAAACCTTTAATTACAGTGTTTGTAGATGTGTGAAATTGGTAGACACTGAACACATCTTCAGGCATAACAAAGTTGTGGCATACAATTAGAGAAGTTGTACAATTAGCAGTCGAACATGGTCACTGACAAAAACGATATCACCATCATCAGGAACATGCTCATTCACACTAATAGAAAGATAAAAGCCAACAAACCCACCATCATTAACAAAGACAAGAAGGATAAGAGATACATACTTATCAGCATAACAATAGTATCCAAAAGAAACATCTTAATGAATTCCACAAAGAAGCTAACCAAATTCAAAAGAGCTAATGGCTGAAATCAACAGGATGAGGACTAAAATAATATTGGTGGTAATAGCTCAAGGACTCATGAAGATGGGAGCATATAAGTTTCCTAACTGTATCCCAAGTAACACCAAAATCAACACAGTTCACAAGAGCACTCTACTGGGATCAGTCCATATGTTACAGAGATTATGGTCAATCAAGAGACATCTTACATATAGAACCTCAGGCCATATTTTGGACATGATTATACAGGATGCAAAACAGGAAACATCATCATTGTTTAAAGTCCATTTTCCATGCTGGCATGAGTTGGATGGCTTGATATGGCACTGACCAGCTGGGAGCTGTCCAGACTCCAACTGTCTGTTGTGGCATGGTTTCTATGGCCGGATACTCTTCCTAACACTAATCAGTTTTAAAAACTGGGTGCTTTTTACATGCTACCAGCTTTTTATGTGGCACTGGCACCTGAAAGGACAAATCTATATTTATGGAAGATTGTGATTTTACTTAGCTTGATGCATCTTATCAAATACAGCAAATCGCCACATCTCCTGGTCTTTTGCCATTTCCTCAGTAAGGCCCAGCATCCAAAGATCCTTTCTCACCACTTTGTCCCACATTTTCCTGGGTCTAGCCCTTCCACAGGTACCCTCTACAATTAGAGCTAGGCACTAATATAATAATAATAATAATAATAATAATAAAAATAATAATAATAATAATAATAATAATAATAATAATAATAATAATAATAATAATAATAATAATAACAAGAACAACAACAACAACAACAACAATAAAAATAATAAAGATAATGATGATGATAATGATGATAATAACAATAACAACAACAATTGTTTTGACTTTTGGCACAAGGCCAGTGATTTCAAGGAGAGAGGTTTAGTTGATTACATCGACCCCAGGACTTGATTGATACTTTATTTTATCAACCTGAAATGATGAAAGGCAAAGTTGACCTCATAAGGATTTGAACTCAAGAAATGTGACTGAGCGTTTTGTCCAATGCATTGGAATTTCTGTTGGCTTGCCACTTAATAACAATAATTGTTTCTGTATTTGCCACAAGGGTGACAGATAAGGTGACATTACAAGGAGATAATAATAACATCTCTCTAAATTATAAAGCTGATTGAGAAAAAAAACAATGTTTACAGTTCTTGTCTGTGAATGAAGGTATTTGAGTTAATGGATTAACAAATATTGCTTTTAAGGCAGGTATAATTAAGTGAATTATAACAGTAGCATACATTACAAGTGCTAATTATCTAAGATCTCTCTTTGGTTTGTAACACCAATATCATCATTGTCTCCCTCATTTCATTATTGTAAACTATAAAAAGAAATTTTCCAAAAACACTAATTTAAAAATCTCACTATTTAGATTTTGGTTTTGAAATGTTAATCCTTTGCTTGGATTTATATATTGATCTGACATTTTGAAGTTTAAAAAAGAAAATATTGAGAAAAAGAATTTCTGCTAAAGACAAGTAGTATGGATAACAAATAATGATTTTAGATTTTGACACAAGGCCAGCAATTTCAGTGGGTGAGTGGCTAAGTTGATTATATTGACCTCAGTGTTCAACAGGTACTTAATTTATTGACCCTGAAAGGATGAAAAGCAAAGATGACCGTGGCAAATTTGAACTCAGAATGTGAAGATGGTTGAAATGCAGCTAAGCATTTTGTCTGGTGCGCTAACAATTCTGCCAGCTTGCTACCTTATGGACAGCAAACAACAATATCAACTAGTTTGATTCTCCAAAAATACTGCACAATAATATTGTCTTTCCCAATATAAAATATCTTTTTCATTTGCTTGTATTATATAAAGAATACTCTTCTGCTTTCATTCTACAAGCTAACATAAAAACGTAGGGGAGAATTAACAATCTTATTGCCAGGAATATTATGACACAAGTGAATTCAAACGTCTAGGCCATTGTGACATGACACTGCTAATAACAACATCAGCAATGACAACAACAGTAGCAGTAACTTCCACTTCAGAAGGCTTTAAAAAAAAGCCCTAAGTATGCTATATAATTTGTTCACAGCTCCTAGCTTTCACATGGAATTAAGTGTTCAGAAAAATCAATGAGATCGGAAAATAAGCTTTAGTAAAGAATGAAGAAAGGAATAAAGAAATAGTAACAACAACAACAACAAAAGCAACAATAATATTAGCAGCAACCATAAAATTATCAAGGCTATTGGTTGTTTTTATTTTCTTCAATTAGAGGCAGAAACTGATGGGAAAGTTTGATTTTTCAGCAAGTAAGTGTTAGAACTACCAGTTAAAAAGAAATGGTTGTTGTGGCTACAGAGATTATTATTGTCAAGAATGGAAGAAAAACAGAAAGAAAATTGTAAAAACTTGTAAAAGACTTTGCTAATAATGAAACATATTATAGATTGATTAGCAGTTATTTCTAACCTTTCCTCCAGCTCAATCCCAGAACACACACTAAGTCAGGTTAATGAGATAAAGTTGGCCAGTGGCTATTAAAACTGTTTAAAGTGAATTGATTTATATTTTTGGATGTTAATTACTATTAAGGTTATATAAATTAGCTTCATGGAATCAGATTATACCCAGTATGGAAAATCAACATTGAATAAAAATAAATAATGCAGGTGAGCAATATTTAGCACTTAGAGATTCAAGATTAGTGGTCAGTTTGCTTGTGTATGAAAGATGTCTGGATATGGTATCTCAAGGTTATTGCATTTTTAGAGAGAGAGATAGAGATAGAGAGAGAAAGAGAGAGAGAGAGAGAGAGAGAGATAGAGAGAGAGAGAGAGACAGACAGAGACAGAGACAGAGAGACAGACAGACAGATAGAGACAGAGGCGGCAGAGAGAGAACTGACTTTCTAAACATTTGATATAGTAAAGAAGTGCTTTCTTTTTGGAGGATGAATCTTTTGGGATTTTGAAAATAAATATCTTTGGAGATAGCCAATTATTTAAATGAGATTCTGTCAGTAAATCAACAGCAAAAGACCTGAAGGTTATGATTTATTAATACTCTAACAAAATCTTGTTTTTAAGAGATAAAAATCTGAAAAAAAGCTGTGAGCGGTAAAAATTGGAAAAAAAATTCTTGGTAACTTTCTGAAATGTAAATTTTTTTTTTTATGTTCTGTAGAAAAAGCCATTATGAAAATCATACTCTGAAGACAGGCAAATAAATAAATATGCATAGATTTATCTGATTGCTTGGCAATTATTGATCCATCTTTCTGTCTGTTCATCATTTCAATCAGCATTCCTTATATCACCCTAAGTGTCTCCTTTTCCCAATACTGTATGTTCTGTTACAATATATGGGCATTTATTAGAAAATCAAAGTGCCATTTCTAAACTGAGCAATAACTTAATGAGTCAATTGTATTTTGTGAGATTATTGAAACTTGGCACATGGTACGTCTGTCCAAAATTTCCATTACATGTAGAGAGTGACAAGAGTATATATATATATATATATATAT
>NC_068983.1:101992113-101993544 GCF_001194135.2 Octopus bimaculoides
ATGTATGTTTATTTATGTATATATATATATATGTGTGTGTGTGTGTGTGTGTGTGTGTGTGTGTGTGTATTAGTATATATGTATGTATGTATGTATGTATGTATGTATGTATGTATGTATATCATTTCTATTTCTGTAAATACAGAGATTTACTTATAAATATCTGAAGGCAAGTAGATCAACAACATGGCATGCTAAGATAGCATTGATTTTCAACCGAAAGCCACATACATTTTTGCTTTGTAATAATGATATTTGCTTGGTGTTTTGGTGTTGAAAAAAATATGCAGGGTAGCTTGAGATGTGCAATATAAACAGTATAGTTGGTTGTAATTTGTGTGCAAGCTCCTGTGGGACAGAAAATATATAAAAATATTCTAGTTCATAATTGGCATCCGACAACAACAACATCAATACTACCACACTAGTCACGCTACTGCTGTATCATCGTTATTGTCATTGTCATCCTCCTCCTCCTCATCATCATCATCATTAACATTTCATTCAGAATTAGAACCAAAAAAGACTGGTGTATGCCTTGTAAATCATCAGACTATTCTCAGTTGCTTCAAAGTGTTGTTTAGAAAAAGCTGAATGTTGTTGTGATGATGATGATGATGATAATGGTGATGGTGGTGATGATATATATATATATATATATATATACACACACATATACACATACACACACACATATATATATGGTCTGGCTGTATGATTAAGAGGCTTGCTTTGCAACCATGTTCTCTTGGGTTCAAACCTACTATGTGACACTTGGGGCGAGTGTATTGCTTGTGAACAAATCTGGCAGACAGGAATGTATATTTGTTCCCTGCTGCCACCAGTTAACAACCAGTGTTGGTTTGTTCATGTCCCTGCAACTTAGCAGTCTGACAAAAGAGTCTGATAGAATAAGTACCAGACTGTAAAATCTATGTACTGGAGTCAATTTGTTCAACTAAAACCCTTCAAAGTTCAATGACTGAAACAAATAAAAGATATGTATATATAAATGTATGTGTGTGTGTATGTGTGAGTGTGTATATGTGTATGTATGTATGTATGTATCATATATATATTTATACATACATACATACATACATACACACACACACACATATATATATATTCTTTTATTTTTTCTTCCCTTTAACCCTCCAACGCGGAGTATAGGCCACTTATAATTAAACTCCATGTCGCATAAATTTTCGCTTCTGTACTTATACTCTGCCTTTTGTGTTGATCTATGCCACAAGTTCTTAGGCCTACCCCTCTTTCTATATCCATCCAGATTCCACTGCAAAGCACTTTTCGCTGCATTTGGTGTGTTGTTTCTAATTGTGCTACCAATCCACTTCCACTTTTTCTTAAATATTTGCTCCCTAATCGAAACTTGATTCGTTCTTTGCCATAGCTCCATATTGCTTATGT
>NC_068983.1:101993554-102013771 GCF_001194135.2 Octopus bimaculoides
TAATCGAAACTTGATTCGTTCTTTGCCATAGCTCCATATTGCTTATGTGTTCGGGCCATCTAATTTTAAGTATACTACACAAGCACCTGTTGATGAATGGTTGTCTTTGCTTATTTGACTTAACTGTTGTTCGCCATGTCTCAGCCCCATACAATAACACCGTTTTTACGTTAGTGTTAAAAATTCTTATTTTGTTCTTTATTGAAATTACACTTGCACTTAACAGGTGAAAATATATATATTACAGGTATACAAGTATGTTGGTGCAAACAGGAAAATAAAACTCAAAATATGAGTATATGTATATTTTTTATTAATATTGAGAAGTAACAGAGTGACTCAAGGTCTGAAAGTTTCATGCATTAGCATTTATCAATCTAGTTTGATAAATGTCAACGTACAAAACTTTTGGACTTTGAATCAGTCTGTTGCTTATGCTAAATATCAATAAATATATATATATATATATAAGAGTGGCTGTGTAGTAAGTAGCTTGTTTACCAGCCACATAGTTTCGGGTCACATGAAAAATTTTTTTAATTTTTTAATTTTGAGAATTTCTCTTTTTAAATCACAGTTTAAAATACAGTCAGTTCGAATTTTTGGCTTAAATACCAACAATGTGTTTTTGGGAGAAAGATATTCTTTTCTACTCTAGGCACAAGGCCTGAAATTTTTAGGGAGGGTGTCAGTCGAATAGATCAACCCAGTATACAACTGGTACTTAATTTATCGACCCTGAAAGGATGAAAGGCAAAATCGACCTCGGCAGAATTTGAACTCACAATGTAAAGACAGATGAAATACTGCTAAGCATTTTGCCCGGCGTGCTAACATTTCTGCCAGCTCGCCGCCTTGTGAGAGAAAGATATTGAAAAACATTAATACATCAGTCTGACAAACAAACGAGTAAGATGTGCTAAAAATAATGGTGAAATAGCCCTTAAATTATGCACCAAAAATTTTGGGGTCTTGGTTTTTGTGTAATTGCATTAATTTCTGTGTGTAGAATACAAATTCACAAAAATTTTCTGAAAATTCCAACAAATGAAAAAGTTATGAGGGATTATGAGGTCTTGTGGTCTAAAGCAGAATTCCACTAGATATTCATTTTGACACACCTGTGCAGTTGCTTCTTTCCCTACCCACTGTCTTCGGCACTTGATATTTTTATAGAGAACCCTTTTCTCATCACCAGTCAGTATTCAGTCCAAAAATGGTTCATTCATGAGAGGTGACAGCAAGGAAGAGCACATTCACTCTCTGCATGTGATTAGACTCAAAATGTTTGTAAGAGACCCATTGACCCAATTTGCTGACTTTTCTGATGGCATGCAGGTGTCAATGAATGGTTGAATGACCAAATCAAAACTTCTCTGTTAGTTCCTCCACAGTTACGATGGGATTTAGTTCCACTAGGGTTTTGCAAAACGTCTTTGTCAAACTCTACTGATCTTCCAGGATGCGGCTTGTCTTCTAGGCTGTAGTTTCCAGCTCAGAGTTTCTGGAACCACCATTGACACTGGCTTACGCTTATTGTCTGATCCCCATATAATGCATTAATATTCCTCGTACTTACCATTGAGTTGTTGCCTTTATTGAACTCATAAAGCAAAATATGTGGTATATGCTCCTTTGTCACTTCTATTATAGCTTTGAAAAATAACTGTTAAAATCGAACTACACTCTTCAAGACTTGCACTAAGAATAAGGACAAGGTAAAATTACTACCAGCTTTTATAGCAAGTTGATGCAGGTAGTTTATCCTGTCCCCCTCTGACTTTTAGTTCATGCAATTGAAAAAGCCACATTATTTATGAGATGATCCAATATATATGTATACGTACATACATACATACGTATAGAACCACTCCTCAGCAGTTAGGTAAAATGAAAGCATGCAGACTAAACTGCCTTATCTAGATATATAATAAAAACAAAATACCAATAACTGATGTGAACTTGTAAACCATGACCTGTCAGCTCATGTTAGTATTCAATCATTCATTTCACTAATTTAGCTAATAATAAATTGTTAATACTATTACTGTTGTTAGCAATCCCATTCAGCTCGTTTTAATAACATCTGATTGGCATGTGGTCTGTTTATGATATCTCAGTAAAACAAGATACGATGTAATACAATGGAACCTATTTTTCAATTATATGTACTGAAGCTTACTGTACCCTAAAGCTGTTGCAGGAAGAATTCAACAACTTGATGGCTTTTATAAAGGAATGAACTTAAGTTTTATGGTAAAATTACAGAATTATCCATGGACTGAGGTTAGAATAAGATCCTGTACTACTGGAATAAAGTTTGTATACTAAACTGTTACAGTGAGTTTGTGTGTGTGTGTGTGTGTGAACTTGTGTTTGTATGTGTGCATGTGTTTGAGCTTGTTTGTATGTATATGGCTGCATATGTGTGCATGTGTGTTATGGTTTAGTCTAGTGGTTCTCATGTAATCTTTTATGACCCACTGGAGATCAAATATAAAATTATCTGTGCACTGTTGTATGGAAAAATTAAAAAAGGACGATGATTTAAGGTTAAAAACTTAGTAAGAAATAAGGAAAACTATTGCTTACCTTGTTTTATTGATACTTGTCTATAAAAAAATTAATAACATTTTCAAAGCTGGTTAAGCATTTGCATGGATTTTTTGAATCCTTAAACCTTTAGCAGTTAAACCAGTCATATCAGGTGCAAATACTCAAACTGTTTTATATTAAAAACAAACAAGATCTGGCCTCTCATACCTACTCTACAATGTCATTCTAAAAATAGACAATCTCCTCATTGAAATGTTAAAGCTATGAGATAATGCATGATTAATTCAAAATAATGTGAATAAATAAGCATATTTGACAGAGGAATGTGAATGTTGAGGGTCAAATCATATTTTTGAAAAAATACGTTGTACACTGAAATATTCTTTGCACCATTTGAGAACTACATAGGTTGATTGAATGAAGAAGGGTAGTACCCATGGTTTTTTCAGGGCAACTGAAACTAGCAACAAAAAGAAAAGAAGAAACTAAAACATATGGGATTATGCCAACTATTCCTTCTGTTTTTGATGTGGCCCTCATAGAAATTGGTAGTCAATAGTGGGGCAGCTAATAAATAAGGGAATCCCCTGAAACGTTACTCTTGAGACCTGGCTCCTGTTACATCTGTTGTAGGCCTCTTTTGGAGAACCAATTCAAATTGTACTCACTAGCAACTATGTTGCAATGTATTATGGAAGATGCAATAAGGAGCAGCATGTAGGAGTTAAACTTTGACTGGAAACCTGCACTGAATGCTTGCCATAAAATGGCTTTCACTAAAGCCACCTGAAAGCCAAATGGTGGCGTTGAAACAGCCAAAGATTAGGGCTGACCCAGGCTAAACATCAATAACAATAATCTAAAGAACTGTGGTTACTTGAAAGTGCCTAAATATTATATTTTCAAAAGAAGAAAAACAATATAAAGTCTCTCAAAAATACTTTCAAAATATTTTCCACTGCTTTGTAACAGAGAAAGTTGAAATCCTGGGCTGATAATATCTATCTTTGGGACCTAAAATCATATTTCAACTATTACTGTGTACTTTTGGGCAAAGTACAGAGATCTGTTAACTAGAGAAAACCTGGCTTGAAAAAAATTCACTGATTCTAGCAATATGCCAATGAGAGGGCATTTGATCTTTTAGAAATAGCAGTCAAATATCTCTCAAATTACACCTCTAGAGTTTTAAAGGAAGATTTAAAGGAAGCTCACATAAGATGATATAGTTCTAGATATCCTGGAACACTTTTAGCTATGTCTAGTCAAGGTCTGACCCTAGTCAAGGTCTGACCCTAGTCAAGGTCTGACCCTAGTCAAGGTCTGACCCTAGTCAAGGTCTGACCCTAGTCAAGATCAGACCTAATCAAGGTCTAACACAGCAACATATACAAATGTCAAAAGTTGTGAAAGCTTTCCAATACACGCCAGCATGGATGCTTATGGATACTACTCTGTGAAGATGTGTGGCTTGGTGGTTAGGGTATTCAGCTCATAGTCATAATGCCATGAGTTCAATTTCCAGCAGTATGGTTTGTCCTTGGCCAAGCACTTTATTTCACATTGCTCCAGTCTACTCAGCTGGCAAAAATTAATAGTACCTGTGTTTCAAAGGGCTAGCCTTGTCCCATTCTGTGTCACACTGAATCTCCCTGAAAACTACATTAAGGGTACACATGTCTGTGGAGTGCTCAGCTACTTGCATATTAATTTCATGAGCAGGCTACTCCATTGATCGGATCAACTAGAACCCTCATCATTGCAACTGATAGAGTGCCAATGAGCATGGATACACTGTTATGAGCTGGAAACAGTAGCAAAGTTACACACTATAAATTATGAGAAAGCATGGCTAAGGGAATGTTTTAATACTTGCCCTGTAATGCTTGTGAGGGTCTGGCAAAACTAGTTAAGTCAGAGTTTTTTCTACAATTCAATGTCTTTTTTATCACCAACTTTTCCCCAGTAAGGAAAGTAATATTTCCTCTGGATCTTTGGACAATGAACAGCTGAATGGCCAGACATGCTTTCACAGAAGATTGTACACAAATGACACCTTTTCTATAAACTGACTTTTGTTTACAGTTAGCATGCACATACTGAAACAAGGGAATACACAAACACAGATACACATACACACACACACACACACACACACACATACACACACACACACACACACCACAGCACATTTACATACACATATGATATGCTGCATGTTTCTGCCCCCCAAATTTCAATCATGTCATCATTCAGCCTGAACCTATCCTAGAAGACACCAGCTTACTGTGTCTGCAATGTGGGAACAAACCCTAAACTACATGGTTCTGAAGCAACTTTCTTAACCACATGGCCATGCTTATGCCTATTACTGAGAGGTGAATAAACTAAATATTACCTTTAGTCAAAGAAAGATTGTCTATAAAAAGAGTCTTATGCAAATAAAGAAATCTTATGACAAAGGACTAAATTATAGTTCACATAGATGAACTTGTATTTTGTGAATAAATATAAGGCGTTCAGATGAGTGTATAGTTTGTATATGGTGAAATGGGGGTTACTATTAACACTGGGGTAACTTGGACAAAATATAATATTTTGTTTCCTTTTATTGCTTGTTAGTAAAATTTCTTACAAAATTGTTTAAATGTGTTGTTAAACTTTAAAATTATATTTCTATGGTAGTATAATTTCAATGCATAAAGTAAAATTTGTAAATATAACTTTGATTATCCACTCAAAGAAAGAATTTGTCAACTTCAAATTCCAGCAAAACAAACATTTTTGTAAGATATGAATACTTTTGTCAGTAACTAAAGCACTTCTTGAATAAAAGATACAAACTTTTGTTAAAATATGATGTTAATATAACTAGTTAATAATTTTCTGTTGAAGTGTTTTTATAACTTTGGTATCTTTGTAAAGACTTGTATAACATGACATGTTCCCCACCATTACCACCTTTGATTATCCAGCAGGGTTACTTTAAATGCCATTCAAAGTAGCTCTGATCACTGTTTCCAGCAGTAGGCAAACTGCTACTATGGTTCAAACTAATAGTGCCCAATATAAGTTAGGTATTTCAGATTTTTAAATGTTTTTCTTAATTATGGACAATATTTCACCCTTAGAATTAATGAGATGTAACCCCATACTTATCATTTATTTTATTATGGCTTGATAACCAGAATCAGTTTTTCTTTCTGTTACAAAGTCTAATTCTTTAAACCATATTCTATTTTTTTTTTTAAGATCAACTTGTAGTTTGGATCGAAATTAGAATTAACCAAATACTTATGCCAAGAATTTATAATTGAAAACCTGACTCTTGAAGCTATAAATCCTATAGCCAAAAGAGTCTGGATAAAGCAGTGACAGATATTAAAGCAAAGAAAATTACCTTTCAAAAAGCCATGTTGTTTATAAAATTCCAGTCGGAACTCTGATTGAACAACAAGCATAGCAGGCAACCTGGTCACCCTTCAGTATTCAGTGAAAGAGAAGAAGCAGCATTTGTTGCTCACATTACAGCTGTTGCAGAATGGGGTTTTCCATTTGATGCTATGGATTTGAGAGTGCTTGCCCATAAGTAAAAAAAAACATTACTGTTCAAAGTAACCCCAAATCAGGGGTTACTTTGAACAGCAACAATTATATAAAATAAAGTAATCAAATATTGACTGCAACTTATTTTTATTTTGGCACCTGTACCAGTGGAGCACTAAGAGCACCGTTTGAGCGTGATCGTTACCAGCGTTGCCTTCCCGGCACTTGTGCCGGTGGCACATGCAAAGTCATTTGGCTCCTGTGCAGGTGGCACGTAAAAGCACCCACTACACTCTCGGAGTGGTTGGCATTAGGAAGGGCATCCAGCTGTAGAAACTCTGCCAAATCACATTGGTGCCTGGTGTAGCCATCTGGTTCACCAGTCCTCAGTCAAATCGTCCAACCCATGCTAGCATGGAAAGCAGACATTAAACGATGATGATGATGATGATGATATCAGTTTACATAGTTAGTCCCCCTAACATAGTCAAATTTAGTTAAGATTGAAAAAAAGATTATGAAATTATTGCAATAAGAAGTTTAAAACTGTTCAAAGTAACCCCGTTTCATGGTACAATGATATGGAATAGTAGTGGTGGTGGACAATTAGGATTAAATATAATTTAGAAGCTATGTGTCAGTTAAAAAAGGTTATACAAGTATACAGAGACTACCAGACTATTATTTATGTCTAAATAAAGTTTGTAAGCATCAATAAGTTTGTTGCTAAGGTTGGATAGAGGTGGTGGTATTTGTCTAAATTTGAATGAATACGCTTCTGAGAAAGGACTCAGGCTGAATCATTAGAATTTGCATCTCCATTACAGCGTAGAAACTTATTATATTTGTGAACTTTATTTTCTGATTTTTGCAGATCCAGACCATTACTAGTTTCTGGTTTTTATTTATGTCTACATGTTGATGTAGGAATTTACAACAACGACAACAACAAAAAAATTCTTTCTGTCTAATTTTTTGTCTTGTATGTGTGTGTTTTGTGTTGTTTGCATGTGTGTCTGTGTGTGTTATTTTCCACCTCCTCTAGCTTCATATAATGTAGTGATAAAGACTCTCAACAACAAAACCTTTACTCCTATTATGCCAAATGACAATACAGCTTGTAAAATAACAATTATAGTTGAACAGAGATGTCTGGACACATGATATGAAAAATCAACAAAACAAACAACTATGAAATGATGCTACTGCTTTTAGTGATGATGATGATGATGATGATATCAATAATGGTGACGATGATGAAGGTAGTAGTTTAGTGACTGTCATGGTATGAGAAGGAGGAAGAGGAAGGAGAAATATGAAGAGGTGATCAAAAGCCCATCACTTTTCCATAATCATGTTATCCAACAAAACTACTTAAATAACATCAAATGAGTGTAACTGTTATCAGCTTCATAAAAGTTCCCTGCACTCAAACTGTACATTTTGGGGGGAGTGGGGGTTTCATGGTATAGTTAGAAGCAGCAAGGCATTTCTATGTCCTTATGCAAGGGCTCTGAAATAGATTGGAAAATGAGAATTTATAGCAGCACTCCAAATATCAGCTGTCCTCAAACTGGAGACTTAGTTCAAATGCTTGTAACAGAGTCAGGTTACACCAAAGGCAGCCATGGGCCAGGTGATGGTGATAAATGCAAGCTCCACCCCAAATATTAATTTTACCAGTCTCTTAACTGTGAAATTAAATTTCATGGTTATTCCAATAATGGTGTTAAATGGCTACCAAAAAAATAGGATTGGTATTTTCTGCAAGTCATGTTGCCACAATAAACTTGACATATCATCATCATCTCGTTTAACGTCTGTTTTTCCATGTTGGTATGGGTTGAATGGTTTGACTGGAGCTGGTAAGGCCAGGAGCCACATCAGGCTCCATTGTCGGTTCTGGAATGGTTCCCCTGGCTGGATGTCCTTCCTAATGCCAACTACTCCACAGAGTGTAGTGGGTACTTCTTATGTGGCACTGGTATCAGTGCTTTTAGCATGACACCAGCACAAGGTGCTTTTAAGATGACACCAGGTGCTTTTACCATGGCACCAGTACAAAAAATAGTTTCAAACATGACATTCATCAACAAAAGATAGACTGGTATATAAAAGGTAATGACATTTTGATTGGATATATATCTGATTTGTGCAGTAAAAGGGATTAAACATGGTAGTTTTTAATCTTCATAGCACCCCTACTCTGTGAGAAACACCGGATTAAGTCTACCAACAAGAACAGACACAACTTTATGATGTCCTTCAATGCAGTATCTACCCAACTTCACTCACAAGGCTTGACTGGACTCTAAGACACTTGCCCAAAATGCTGAGTAGTGGAATTAGACTTTGTGTCATGCAACTGACTGGGATCCAGAACTAGACATCATTTATAATATTTGCTATACAGACATCACCAGACAACAATTACAATTAGTAAGTGAGTATCAGTGACAGTAAGAGTAACTGAATGCATTGCCAAGTGAGATAAAGAAGACTGACTGAAGTCAAAGTGTGATGGGAGGGGGAGAAGAAAAAGAAGAAGTGGAGGATGATGATGATGAAAATGATAATAATAATAATAATGATAATAATTCCAATATGTACAGATCAGACCATCATTCCAGTATGTACAGACCGGACCATCAAATGTAACAATTCTTCAGGACTTTTCAGTATGTACAGACCAGACCATCAAAACAAATAAACTAGATATTGTTGTGAAAGACCAAAACAATAAAGTCTGTCTACTGATTGACATGAGCATACCCTGTGACCAAAATACCTCAGCAAAAGAATTTGATAAGCTCAGAAAATATAAAGATTTGCTAATCGAGATCAAAAAGATGTGGCATCGAAAGATGGTTACAGTACCAGTGATTATAGGAGCACTTGGAATGATCAAAAAAGGAACTAAAAATCATTCAAGAATGATCCCTGGTTTACCATCCATGTGGCAAGTGCAAAAATTTGTCTTAACTGGTACGTCACACGTACTGAGAAGAGTATTGATGCTGTGAATTTTCTTTCCTTCTTTTCTCCTTCATTTTCTTTGTTTACTTTTTTACTTTTTCCTTTTTCTCTATCATATGACTTCATAAATGAACAATCTGGTGTGTTTATTTTAATGGCCTACCAATGTATACAGTGAGTTTTTCTGCCCTAGGTGTCAGAAAGACACTCGTCAAGAAATGGAAACATAAATTGAATGACGATGATGATGATGATGATGATGATAATAATAATAAGAAGAAGAAGAAGAAGAAGAAAAAGAAGAGAGGAGGAGGAGGAGGCAACCCTCACTACTTGGTGATGATGTTGGTAGTGGTTTGTTTTTGAAACAATGGACAGAATACTAGAATTGAGGTGCAAAATTCCTGCAAATTCCAGCATTTATACCAGCAACTTTTTGAGGAACAACATAAAAAAGAAAACAACAAAAAAAAATCCACAGAAGTCTCTACTAAATGAAGAATGTTTTACTGAATGACTGACTGACTATGAAAGAACACTCAATGACTAAAGACAAATAAAGAAATGCCAGATCAAAATACCAAAGCAAATCAAAATATTATATGAAAGTGTAACAGATATACATACCAGCTATGAAACATTATTCCAGCTACTGTTGAAGTAAGATCCAGTTTCATTTTGGAGTTTATTATCATAATTAGTTTTATTTTCTCATATTTTTCCTAAAGATTTATGTAATTGGTCATGTCTCAGAAGCAAATGTTAAGTTTGGATTTCATGAAGAGAAAACTAGTTTTTTTATGCATAATTATATATTCCTTATTTATTTTATTTTATTTTTTTGTGCATGACAAGCTTATTTAAAAAGGAAAATAGTCGAAGCAATGAACAGTTATGAGCGATTGTAATCAGAGTGTAGTAGATTTTTCCTTGTGGAATCCTCAATATTGTCCGAGATGAGATATATATATTATACTGTCATGGTTTACCCAGAATTACATTTTGGTGAATAGAAAAATAGAGAAGCAGCATGATCTAAATAAAAACTAATGAACTGCTGTGAATTAAATATTGAAACAATCCATGAAGATGTGGCCGTTTACAATGAGTTATCTAAAAATCAGTTTCAAATTAATTCCATCAGCTAACTAATAGTAAAATATAGCAACAGATGAAATTTTTGTTGTGTGCAACAATCTGTTGCTTTTCTTTTTCATAGTGCATCTATCAGCTATCACCAACTGTGAGCTAGCTACTAAGAACACGCATATAGCTGAGACAGCTTGCTTCTCATCTCACATATTTCTCAACAAGATAAAATCAATTATTTCCACAGTTAATATTTTGTAAGTGGATGAAAAAGTTTGCATTATTCCAGCATATTTTACCTGCTAGTAAATTATTCATTACAGCATTGCTAGCCATGAAAAGTTTCCAGTAAAAGAGAAATGTCAAAGCCTGTTGCCAGTCCTGCCATGCGCACTTAGGCTTAACCAAAACTTTGAGAGTTGTAATTTCTCAAGATAACAAAGTAATTGACAAATTAGTTCTTGAAAGCAATAACTCAATAGTCTGGTGACACAGCAAAGAAAATAACCGACAGCTATCAGCTGACACTTATTTTTATTTATTTTTGTGTGCAACATGATTACACACAAAGTCAGAGATTTTGTTTTTCAAAAATGTTTAGCTGTTTAGTGTGAAGGACTGGCTTTGTTCTATGGAAATTTTATTGAATATCAAATGTCAAACAATAAATATGAAATGGGGATAGGAACTGTAAAAGCATATTTATTGCTGGTTTATCAATACTATTTTTTAATGAAGTTATTAAATATTTAAACTTTTTACTAAAAATGGAAAGTAGAATATTGCTGCTGATAAAAATGACGACGGGGACGGCGAGGAGGAGGAGGAGGAGGAGACTAGTTATGTTGCTACTCAATCATTAACTGGGATTTGAAAGTTGTCTAGTGGAGAATTAATAATTAAATTTTTTCATCTTTTAGTCAGGAGGAAAGGCAATGCTAATGATACTTTACAGGACCTCTGAGACTGGTGAGAAGAGAGGGATGGACGGTACTTATCACCATGGCCTGAATGCTTGCAAAAGAGTTGAGTCTGCTAGAAGCATCCAAAGACAAGAAGGCTACCACCCATGACAGGATTTGAACTCAGGGTGCAAAGAGTTACAGCAATATCACAAAACATCTAATCTGACAGAAACCTTGTGATATTTACTAATCTACCACCCTAGAACTGTACAATTTTTTTATCAACCTGAAAATATGAATAACAAAGTTGACCTTAGTAGGATTTGAACCCAGGATACAGGGGCTCTGAACAAATAATGTGAAGCATTCCATCCCGTGTACCATTGGTTAAGTGACTTTCTTCTCTAAACAAGACTTAAAATGCCAGATATTAGAACAGTTCTTCATTTTAGACTGTCCTTTGATTTTATAAATAACTAATAATTATTCCAGATTTAAGTATATAAGGTTTTTGAAAAGAAAATTAAGTCTCTTCATTGCAAATTTAACAGAGCTAAGAATTTGAAACTTCAAGAAAGCGCATGTGCAACAACGTACAGAGGGTATGGTCTTTAAAATTGAGATTTATCAGTGAGAAAGAGAATGTAGCTATTATGAAAATAAATCTGATGGCAGGTCAAAAGCTGGAGAATTCAGCAGTGTGGTGAGACAGAATAGCTAACCCCATTGATGTATGCAGGCATATATTGTAGAGTGAAGAAGCCTTAAATAGTAATTAATCTTTTTTATACTAACCTGCCTGTAATTGCTCCTGGCTCTGTGATATGCACTTCTTGTTTTAAAGTGAACTAAATTCAAACATAAGCTTTATTATGACTGTTATTTTACTAAATTCTTCATTATTTCAGAATGAATAGAAACAGAAATATGGTAACAAAAGCATTAATTCTTGAAGAGTACATTAGAAGAAAATCAGGTCAGGATGTTTGCATGTCACACTTTGTCAAAGTCTTCGAAAGGGCCAAGGATAATGATTGGTCTTGGTTTCATCATACTTTTATAGTGTTGATGATCATTTTAAAATCAATTAGCTAGTTTTAAGTAGTAAGCTCCAAGAGGATTTAGTTTCTCAAGAATTTACTACTGCATTATGATGGTTGCCACATTTATAATGTATAACAATGACTTAGCTATGAAACAACATTCTGTATTTCACCACATCTTGTTGATACTGCTAAAGTTGCTTATTCTGTATGAAATCGTTATTGAGTAAATAAATAATGGATAGGTGTTCAGCAAATCAATAATGATTTCCTGTGTATCAAGTCATTCTATGAAGAAATTAAAGTTTAGTAGCTTTCTAACACAAGTAAAAAGGACTGCCTAAGAAAGATCAAAAAGAAGGAGTTTCCCAAGAGGTCGCTATCTTGATCAGAATTCATATTAACTTTGTTGGAGACCTGTAAATTAATATAGAAATTGCAATGATGTTTTTTTTCCTTAAAACTTTGAGAATTGGAAGAAAACTTCATCAGAAGATAGAATAGTGTATATAAGGGTAGTGAGTGTAGATCAAAAACTTTAATTTCACTTCATTTGTCATCTTAATAAAAAAAAAAATATGAATATGAAACTAAGTGACATACCAGGTTATTACCACCACCGTTATTGATAGAGAGAGAGTGAGGGTTAACAATGAATTCCATGAGCAACTTAGTATGCTGGTTGGTGTACACGAAGGCTCATTATTCAACCTCCTTGTGTTTATTATAATTCTCCAGACTATAAGAAAGGGGTTTAAGACTGGTTGTCCATGGGAACTCCTATGTGCCAATGACTTATATCATATAGCTAGTTGGATCAAAGAATTGAAGAAGAAATTATAAACTTGGAAGCAAAACTTAAATGGCTGAAGTTAAACCTAGTGTAAACTAAAGTATTTTTTAGCAAGAAAGGAAACAAGACTCTATCACCTTCAGGAAAATGGCCATGCTCAATGTACAGAAAAACAGTGCGTAGGAATTCCATACAGTGTATTTTTTGTAAACTATGGACACACAAGAAGTGTAGTGTCTATTCACAGGCAGGGTTATAAGTACAATAGACAGCAATGGTGACAGATGCACAAGAGTAGTCAGTAGTCAGTGTATATGTGAAATAAATTCCTTAAAATAGTTGGAAAGCTACCTAGAAGTAGCTGATGGCTTTTGTTACCCAGGTGATTTAATTAGTGGTAGAGATGGTTGTATTAAAAACATAGCAACTAGAGTAAGAATGGGTTTGAGAAAGTTCAGAATCTATAAATTCTGCTAGCAACAAAAATTTTCTCTCTCAGGGTAAAGGCACATTATACAATGTTTGCATGTGAAGCATGATGTGTTCTTTGGATGTAGAATGTTAGAAAGAATGCAGAATTTGGAAAAATAAATGAAGTGGTCGTGCTTCACTGAATATTGTAATATTAGCTAGCATGAACAGTGTAACTGAGAGAAAAACTGGACATAAGTAGAATCAAATGTAGCATGCAAAAGAGAAAAACTACACTGGAATGGACATGTGAAGCATACAAAGAATATCAGTTGCATAAATAAGTATCAAGTCCTCCAAGAGAATGGAACTTATGGAAGAGAGAGGCCAAGGAAGGTATCACACACAGTGATGAAGACTTATCTCAAAACAATGAATTCGTGATTTTTAACAAAGTGCTGTGCCGGAGAGGGCCTACTCAACTCATGCAAGCATGGGAAAATAGTTATAAAAGGATGATGGCGATGAAGATTGGTATGTATCTGAGTTTCTCCAGAACACTTTGTTCATATTAAGTCTCTATATACTGCTCTCCCTTTCTTTTTG
This sequence comes from Octopus bimaculoides, assembly GCF_001194135.2. Lineage (NCBI taxonomy): Eukaryota > Metazoa > Mollusca > Cephalopoda > Octopoda > Octopodidae > Octopus > Octopus bimaculoides. The sequence goes on from NC_068983.1 coordinate 102,007,480, forward strand.
CTGCTCACTTCCTCTTTTATTAATATACTTCTTTTTACTATTGTTCTATCTCATTATTCTTGCCATTTGTGTTATGAAGGATGGCATTACATTAGATCTGCCCTTATTCAGCTCCCACTCACTATCCCCTATTCTTTATTGCTAGCCATCAGTCTCTCGCTTTCTCTCTCTCTCTCTCTCTCTCCCCCCCATTCTGTTGCTCCCTACTGATATTCACTACTCATTGCTGATATTCACTACTATCCTTTACATCCGATTTCTTACCATCACCTGTCTTCATTGCTAGCCATCACTTTCTGTCTTCACTATTGTCAACAACAATAACTCTCTCTCTTTCTCTCCCTCTCTCTCTTCCCCTCTCTATATTTCTCTTTCTTTTTTTGTCTCTCTGAACACACTCTCTCACTTCTTCTGTCACCCTGTCTCCATACTATCATTCCCCTTTCCTTACTATTTCATTCATGCTCTTTGCCTACAACCCATATAAAGCTGTCTATCACTCTCTCTTTCTGTCTCTCTCCCTCTCTTCCTTTACTTCTCCCCACCAATTACTTTCTCATTTGTTCACTCTAGTTCTCCGTATTACTCCTCCCTCTATCACTCTTATACCCCCACCGGTTCTATTTCACTCTCTTCTTCCAGCCAGGTACAAGACAACCCTTTGGCATCAGTCAACAAATTAACAGACAATGTAGGGTAGAGAGGACTCTAGTCTTGCTGAGCACATTCACAACATCTCTAGTGCTGCCACCATGATATAATATATTCTCTACACTCTGGAGAGTAGATGGTAGGAAGAGAGGCATCTAGTCAAAAGAAACATGTCACAAATGGAACATACAAAGAGGGAAGTGACTTCAAATAAGAACTGGCTTGGCTTAGAATAACCTTTCCAGCCCATGCTAGTATGAAAAAAAAAAAACAACATAAAAATGATGATGACGATGATGACTAATATGCTGCTAAGACAACCATTATGGTATTATGACCATCATTATGGTCTTGTGACCACCACAATGATGCTATAATCACCCTTAACATTAGTTTAACTTGTGTTTTTCATAGGAAGGGCAAAGTGTGGAGCTTGAAAAAAGGTAGGCCAATTGCCATATTCAATAAAATTAGATAGTTTGGAAGTTTGGAAATTTGTCCAATACCATGGTGAAGAAAGAATTATATGGATGCAAATTATTTTGTCTCCTCATTAAAAAAAAGTAGATGGGGTGAAGCAAAAAATTTCATAGATACTTTTTGTCATTGTGGTGGGGCTGGTGCTTCTTAACTTGTGAATCCCTGACTTTAACAACACCATTTCTATAATGATATAAGTACCTGTATCATTTCTTTCATGAGTCATAAATTCTAAAATATAATCTAAAGAAGTGCAAGCATAGCTGTGTGGTTAAGAAATTTACATTCCTAACCATGGTACCTTGGACAAGTGTCTTCTACTATCACCATGGGCTGAGCAAAGCCTTGCAAGTGGATTTGGCAGATGGAAACAGAAAGATGCCTCTTGCTTGTTTGTTTGGTTGTTTGTTTGCATGTATGTAAGTGTGTATGTATGCATGTATGCATGTATGTATGCATGTATGTATGTATGTATGTATGTATGTATGTATGTATGTATGTATGTATGTATGTATGTATGTATGCATGCATACATCTATGTATGCATGCATTATGTATGCATGCATGTATGCATGCATGTATGCATGCATGCATGTATGTATGCAGAAACCAAGATTGCAATTTAAGGACTGTGTCAAGTCGTCATTAAAAGCCTGTGATATGCAGGAAACCGACTGGGAGAGCAATGCCTGTCATTGCCACAAACATGCTGCTTGAAAGCACACTGCTAGTGTAGTGAATGGGGACAGCTTGGTTTGCAATGTTTGCAGTCATGTATGCTTGTCAAGAGCAGGGCTCATTAGCCACCAATGGAGCTGCAGATGTAAAATATAAGTCAGTCCTAGAGCACACCATATTCCTAAAGGTCAGCAATGGTCTTCCTCGGTCATGAGTGAATGCCCATCATGTATGTATGCATGTATGTATGCATGTATGTATGCATGTATGTATGTAGGTGACTATAAGCGTGTATATGTTTGTGCCTCCAAGCCTTGACATCACATGTTAGTTGTAGATGAGTTTTACTGTCATACAAACAGTATCCTTCATTTCTAATAGTCTGTAAAAACATGTCTGGCCATGGGAAAATATTACCTTGATTTGAAACAGGTAAGGATTGAAAACAGGAAAGGCCTCTGACTATGAAAAGACTGCCTCAGTAAACTTTGTCTGACCCATGCAAGCATAGAAAAGTGGATATTAAAAAGCGATGATAAACTAATTCTCTTCTTTATTTTATTCCTTAAAGTCCGGTTTAATTATCTTTTATAAAGTCTTCCTTCATTAAGCTTCTTTTACTCTGATAGCTATGTCTTTTATCATTTATCTTTCACTTGTTTCAGTCATTAGGGTATGGCCATGCAGTGGCACCACATCAATCCCAATATTTATTTTTTTTTGTTAAGCTTGGTACTTATTCTATTGGTCTCTTTTGCAGAACTGCTAAGTTTTGGGGATGTAAACACACCAACACCGGTTGTCAAGTGGTGGTGGTGGTGGTGGTGGGGAACAAACACAGACACACAAGGTCATTAAGAATGAAATAATGAAATGTTGGATTTTCTTATGCACCAAGTTTGACAGTCGTTAACCCTAATGTTTTATCCTGACAATTTTTTGTTTTACAACATTGAAGAGTTACATCATCACTTTTCAAAATGCAATTCATGGTGTCTGATTATATTGTGAGTTTTCTCTTGTAAATCAGTTTTTACGAACCCACAGATAGATAAAAATTCGTGTTGTTTATGAATATAAGTTCCGGCGTGGAACCAATGCATCCCAGACACCTTGAAACATCAGTGAGGTGTTTGGTGAAGATGTGGCAAATGAGCACACTGTACATTGATGGTTTGAGAAGTACCGGTCTGGTGACTTTACTCTTGAAAATCAGCCCCATGATACACCTGAGACCAAGGTGGATAATTATGAGCTGAAAACTGTAGTGGAAGCAGATACATTTCAAACTACGCATGAGTTAGCAGCAAAGTTTGGTGTTTTGATTCCAACAGTATTGAACCATCTGAAACAAATTGGCAAGGTAAAGAAGTTGGACAAGTGGGTACCACATGAACTGAAAGAGCATCAAATGACACGTTATCTTGAAACTTGCTGTTCTTTGCTGTCATGACATAGAAGCAAAGCATTTTTGTATTGTATTGTTACGTGTAATGAAAATTGAATTCTTTTCAACAATAGCAAGTTTTCTGCATGGTGGATGGATAGAGACGAAGTACTGAAACACAATCCAAAAAAGAATATTCACCAAAAAGGCTAATGGTGTCTGTTTGGTGGTCCAGTGCCAGTGTCATCCACTACAGCTTCTTGAGACCTGGTAAGTCAATTACAGTAGATTACATCAACCAACTGGATGAAATGATGCATGAACTTGCCATTAAACAACTGAGATTGGTTAATAGACAGGCCAATTCTGTTGGAAGACAATGCTTGACCACATGTTGCACAAAGAATGCTACTCAAGTTACTGGAACTGAACTTGGAAGTATTCTGTCATCCACCATATTCACCAGACCTTGGACCAACTGACTATCATGTTTTCCAGGCATTAGACAACTTTTTGCAAGGAAAAAACTTCAAATCTGAAGAAGATGCAAAAACAGCCTTTCAAGATTTCATCACCTCTTGCTCTCCAGAATTCTTCTTTGCCAGAATATGGCAAAATTGTGTTGATAATTTAGTTGCATACTTTGATTAACTGCATTGCTTTTTGTTGTAATAAAGTAAAATAAACTTTCAGTTCAAAATTGGACATTTAATTCTTAATGACCTGATGTATATATATATATATATATCAAAATAAGTAACAGGATTTCTAGTAGTAATGCAGTACGACCGTTTCAAGCAGCTCCATTTAATTGAACAATGCAATCATTAACAATTTAAATTGATGTAATGATTGCATTGTTCAATCAAATGGAGCCACCTGAAATGGTTGTACTGCATTATTACTTGAAATCCTGTTACTTATTTTGATTTTATTCACCTTACTTTGAGCTGTGCAGGTAATACTGGACTGACTTCGTGCTTCAACTTTAGTACCTAATTCAACTGAATCTTAATTACTTATATATATATATATATATATATATATATATATACATACCTATATATACGACAGGTTTCTTTCAGTTTCCATATACCATATCCACTCACAAGGTTTTAGTTGGCCCAAAGCTATAGCAGAAGACACTTGCCCACAGTGTCATGCAGTGGGGTTGAGCCTGGAACCAGGTGGTTGGGAAGCAAAAGCTATATATCTCATTTTTATCCTCATTTTTTAAGTTACTTTTCAACCAACAACTATCAGGATACAGTCATATTCCTGTGATTAAAATGCTTGCTCTACAACCACATGCTTCTGGATTTAATTCCACTACAGAGCATCTTCAACAAACATTTTCTACCATAGTCCAGGTTTTGTCAGAATGAAAGCCTGTTGGATGTAACCATCATCTGCATCATTGTTTTTACATCTACTTTTCCATACTGGTATGAGCTGGATAGCTTTTTTGAGGTAGTGTTTTATGGCTGTATGACTTTCTTGATGCCAATCCTTTCAGTCATATCTTACCATATGCAGGTCTTCACAATCAATACCAAGAAGACCGAGGTGATGCACCAACCCACTCCGGGAAAACTATATGTAGAACCCAACATTTCCATCAACAGGCAAAGATTCAATGCGGTTGACAAATTCACCTACCTTGGCAGTACGCTTTCCCCGCAATGTAGTCACTGACGATGAGATCAACACCAGACTCGCCAAAGCAAGTGCTGCCTTTGGCAGACTCCACAAGAATGTATGGGACAGAAGAGGCATCACCTCCATCACAAAGATCAAGGTCTACAAAGCTGTCATACTCACCACCCTACTCTATGGATGTGAGTTGTGGACCGTCTATCAACGCCACGCCCAAAAACTAAATCACTTCTACACCACCAGGCTGAGGAAACTACTTGGCATAAGCTGGCAGGAAAGGATACCAGACACAGAAGTCCTCACTCATGCTGGGCTCCCAAGCATCCCTACCATCCTGATGAAAACTCAGCTTCACTGGGCTGGTCATGTAGCCCGCATGCCAGACTACAGAATACCCAAGAAGCTTCTGTTTGGTGAGCTCCAGCATGGCAAGCGCTCCCATGGCGGCCAGAGGAAACGGTTTAAAGACAGCCTAAAGGTATCACTGAAGGCCTTTAACATTGACCCGTCATCATGGAAGCAGACAGCTTTAGATAGGACCAAGTGGCAGGCCGCTGTTCACAACGGTGCCCGCCAATATGAAAGTGACAGGAAAGCTGCTGCAGAGAAGCGCAGGCAGAACAGAAAGAACAATGCTTTGAAGCCCCCGGTACTTGCTACCATTCCCTGTCCCTACTGCAGCAAATCTTTCCAAGCACGGATTGGGCTTATCAGCCATCTCTGCACTCACCAATGATGACCTCGCCACTCACCTCTAGGATGATCAGATGGTCTTCGTCGTTCCGACGGACGAACAACACACACCATATGCAGGTCTTCAATATGTCTATCGTAAAAATCAGGAAATGCATCACTGTCATCATCATCATTTTAACATCCACTTTTCCATGTTTGCATGAGTTGGATGGAGTTTACTAAGATAGATTTTTTTCTATCGCCTTCCTTTTCCCAGCTCCTACCTATTTTCTGAGAAAGGCAATATTTCCTCATGACAAGACATGGTCTTACAGAATACTGGGAATGAATGACACTGCTTGCATTATGGTGACAGTAATTTATAACTATCACAGTGTCAAGACAAGGAGAAACACACATATACACGTGCTTCCATCTACCAAATTCACTCATAAGCCTTTGGTTGACCAGGGACTATAGCAGAAGATACTTGTCCAAGGGGCCATGCAGCAGGACTGAACTTAGAACCATGTGGTTGGGAAGCAAACTACTTACCACACAGCCACACCTCTGCCTACACACACACACACACACACACACTCACACATATCACCATTATAATCATCATTTAATGTCCATTTTCCATGCTTGTATGGATTGGACAGTTTGATTGGTGCTGGTAAGGCTCCATTGTCTATTCTGGCATGGTTTCTACAGTTGAGTGTCCTTCCTAACACCAACCACTCCACAGAATGTATTGGGTGC
>NC_068983.1:102014122-102016524 GCF_001194135.2 Octopus bimaculoides
TATATATAATAGAAATACGTTACAAAAAGAAAATAGAAACTACACTTAGAAATGTAAGCGGAAAGTATATATATATATATATATGCATGTGTCTGTGTGTATCACCTATATATAGGTAATGTATGTGTGTGTATTATCTTTGATGAACAAAATTAATGTGTCAAACTAGAAATACCTTGTGGTATTTAGTTCTTTCTGAGTAAAATCTCTTTTCACCAATGTCAACGTGTTTTATGTCTATTATGAGATCAATAAAAAAAAAGTACAACAGAAAGTACTGGGTTCAATATAATTGGCTAAACTTCTGAATGAGGTACTTTATCATAGTCACAAGTCCAGTGACTGAAACCAGTACAAGAATAAATGAACAAAAGAATTCACACCATGATAATTATATAAAGTTTAATCTATCTCAGCTCAAATTTCCTTGGCTTACCATTGTCTCTCATACTATCTACCACCATCTTGCAGTAATTTTCCACCCAGCATATATTATCCATTTGAATTACATATTCATATCATTGACATTTTCTCATCCCTCCCATTTTCTTTCTCTCTTCCTCTTTCATAAACCAACCAACACATTATTATATATTCTCTTTTATATTAAACCATCTAACGTATCACTTTCATTATGATTATCATCATTTTTACTTTCTCTTTCTCTCTCTCAGACGTATACCAACTTATGTTTTTCTAACATTATATATTCATTTTTCTCTCTCTCTTTCTCTCTATGTATGTCTGTCTGTCTGTCTGTCTCTCTCTCTCTCTCATTCACTGACCAATACCACCAATGTGGTCACATTATATATTCTATGAGGAAAGGGGTATGTGAGTGAAAGAACGGATGAATATGTCATTGAATAAATGTTTCAATGACTGGAAAAGTTAATGAGTGAAGGGCTGAATAACAAACTTCATGAATGAATAAATGGATAAAATGATTTGATAGGAGGAAACCATTGTGTTTAATGTCCTTTTTTGTGTATGACAGGCATACAGTTGGCTGACTGAATTAATTGACTCAACCTCAGAATATTTTCATAATATTAGTGTTTATTACAATATTAATAAATGCATGGTGATATTGACTTTGGGAAAATGAAAGATAAACTTGATCTCAGATCGATTTGAACTCATTACTACAAGGCATGAATCTAAATACCCTAATGCATCAAAATCTGACTGTATTCTGTCTGCATCATTTCCATTGACTTTCAGGTGATGTGGATTTCTTTTGAACAGGCAGCAAAGATGACTTGTTTTGAATAATAAAAAACACAGCTGATTGGCAGAATCTTAATTTTTTAGTACTGATTTTATTGACCCTGGGAAGATAAAAGACAAATTCCATTTCAGCAGGATTTGAGCTCAGAAAAGAAAGGGCTGTAACTAAATATCAAAATGCCTTGCAATATCTAATTATGATTCTTTTTTATTAATACAGCTTGCTTTTAAGGCAGCAAGCTGGCAGAATCATTAGCACACCAGGCAAAATGCTTAGTAGCATTTTATCCAACTTTACATTTTGAGTTCAAATTTTGTCGAGGTTAACTTTGCCTTTCATCCTTTTGGGGCTGATAAAATAAGTACCAATTGAACACTGAGGTCAATGTAGATGACTTATCACCTCCCTCAAAATTACTGGCCCTGTGCTAAAATTTGAATTCAATATCTAATTATGATGATTTTTCTGTATGCTCAGCTACTGGGTATACTGTTGAGTTCAGTTTTGCTTTTGTCCTTCTAAGGTCAATGAAATAGAGTATTGGTCAAGTACTATGTCAGTTTAACTCTTTAGCATTCAGATTACTCTGTCAAATGTAATGCTTATTTGTTCACATTGTTTTTGATTAATCATGCATTATCTCATGGCTTCGAGATTTCAATGATGTGATTGTTTTGTTTCTTTCCTCCTAATTTGTGTGACCTCAATGCTAAGAATCAACTATTGATTTTTTCTGTTGTTTTTGATGTTTTTTTTTGTTGTTTTTTTTGACTAGACAGTAAAGCCAAGTGTTTGAGAATACAGCTGTTTGAAACAATCTCAATATACTTCTGGAACTTATTTTAATGAAGCCCTGGAAGGATATAAGTGTAGGAACAGTGAGATGTCAAACAAACTACAATAAAACAATACATTGTTACATACTATACTGTCTCAGTTGTTTCCATTGCCCTGCAGAAAATAATTATTAATCTATTATAATAACAATAATCTAGTAACAATACAGGATAATCTGCTTTCCTCAATGGTCAAAGACAATAATTATAGTTGTTCGTAATTCAATGTTAGTAAGGTAATGACATTCGTGAGGGAGGGTGAGTGAGTGGCTTTATATACTAGTTCCTAGGATTTGCTAAGAACATTAGCTGACAAACAACTATTGACCTATATA
>NC_068983.1:102016858-102029276 GCF_001194135.2 Octopus bimaculoides
TATATATATATACACACACACACATGTATATATAGTACATGAAAAGAGAGAGAGTGGGGAGAGACAGAGGCAGACAGAGAGAAAATTATATTTCTGTATTTATTTAAACTCAAACATACTTTCTCTGTCTGTCTGTCTCTGTCTGTCTGTCTCTCTCTCTCTCTCTCTCTCACATGGGTGCTCTTAGCAAGGTTAGAGCCGGCAATGAGTTTAGTGAGGATTTTAATATACAGGTGGGTGTTCACCAGGGATCTCTTTTCAAGTCTTTCTATTTATTATAGTTCTTGAAGTTAGAACATAAGAGTACAGCAAACGATTTTTGAGAGCAAAATTTGTTGAAAGATTGCAGAAGAAAAAGAAATGTTCTAAACTTGAACACATGGCTTAGATTTAAAAAAACCAAATGATCAACACAGAAAAATAACAAAATACTAAACAACAAAAGAGAGCAAAGGATTTTAGTATCATCCTAATGTTTGGTATATAGTAAAGAGTAACTAGGTACTCAGGTACTTAATACTGTGCACCCTTTGCTAAAATAGTGGTATCTCTGACAGACTGATAGAAATCAGGACTTGAGATACAGAATAATAGCTAGCAGTAGCTGCAACTCAGGAAATGAAAAGCATAGAAATTTCATTCGACCCATTAGACATAGTCACATAGAAAGTAACATAGGTGACCTAATTAGTTTTGAGGTGGGATGCAGTGAAAGCAAAGTTACTAGAGCAAGGAAGAGGTTGAAGGTCCATAATTACATCAGTTGACAACAAACGGTTTCATGACCGTGCTGAAGGCAGATTGCATGAGACAAACATAAAAAGCATGATGCTGCACGATAGTGAGATCGATACTGAATATGGAAGATTGGTAAAGACTAAAAACAAATCAAGAGAGAATGATTTGTTGAATGTCTGAAAAGCAGTGTGTAAGTGATATGAGTAAGAGCAACTGGGAATTAAATGTGTCAGTAACCAGACAATAAGAAACAGAAATCTGACCCATTATTACCTACATATTTTATGAGCCAGATATGGTTAGATATTTAAGCTCATATTCCAGTATATGACAGATATCATTATTTTCTTTTAGTAACAATGTAAGGTTAAAATGAATGAATAAATAAATAAATAGGTATCGGTTATATTTTCTCAAACGAGTAAAGAAATTATAGGAAAGGTAGGTATCTGGTCATTTCTTTCCTCTACATTCTTCCTCTTCCTTCTCCACCTCCTCTGCCCCTCCTACTCCTCATCATAATTATCATCATTGTTTTAACGTCCACTTTCCCATGCACACATGGGTTGGACAGAATGTGTTGAGGTAGATTTTCTATAGTTGGATACTCTTCCTGTTACCAACCCTCACCAGTTTCTAAGTAAGGTTATATTTCCCCCACGACCAGACATGTTTTTCCATGGCAGAGTGGAAATGATGGCAACCATTTGCATGATGGTGATACTTGCTCACAATTATTATGCAATGCCAAGGCAAGGAGACAGTAACACACACTTACATGATGAGGTTTCTTTCAGTTTCCATCTACCAAATCCACTCACAAGGCCTCACTTGGCCTGGGGCTTATAGCAAAAGACACTTGCCCAAGGTACTATGCAGTGGGACAGAACCTAAAACCATGTGGTTGGGAAGCAAACTTCTTACTACACAGTCACACTTGCACCTGTGTAGTAAGTTCAAATTCTGTTGGAGGCAACTTTGTCTTTCATACCAAATTAGATACTAAAATTTATACAGTCATTACAATTCATGATCTTGTCAGAAAATATTTAATCAAAATTTTAAGCTTATTCAGTTATATAGCACTCAGCTACATTTTTGCCTTTAACTTAAGTTTGATAGATTTTTATGAGATTTTTTCATTCTGCTAGCCTGTCTCTTTTTGTCATTGTTGTCATAGATATTAGGTGCAGCAATGTGCAATTCTTGCTCTTAAAATAGTTTGGATAATAGTCTGTTTTATTAGAAAATTATGCAAATAACCATTTTATTCAATTTAATTAAATTTACTGCCATTATACAAGAAAGCAATGATTTTTTTCTTAAGCTGCTCTTGTTTATAAAGAGGACATTGCCTTTTGTATTACTTTACTCAAAAAGCAACCGCCTACACATTCAAAAGACTGAAATTCTTTGTTTCTTTTGTGTCTTATTTCAGTCACTGGACTGTGGTCATGCTGGGGCACTGCACTGAGGGGTTTTAGTCATATGAATCAATGCCAATACATTTCTTTTGGCCTGACATTTATTCTTTCAATCTCATAAGCTGAACTGCTAAGTTACAGAGATGTAAACAAATCAACACTTGTTGTCAAGCAGCGGTGAGGAACGAACACAGTTACAAAGACAAACACACACATGCACACACACACACACACACACACACACGCACACACACACAACAGACTAATATATAGTTTCCATTTACTGAATCCACTCATGGGACTTTGGTTGGACTGGGCTATAGTAGAAGATACTTGCCCAAGGTGGGAATGAAATTGAAATCATGTGATTGGAAGCAAACTTCTTACCACATAGTCACACCTGTGTCTCACAAACTTTCACACATAATGTAGAGAATAGGATATGAATTTCTTATTTTAACCCTTTAGCATTTAAACTGGTCATATCCAGCTCTGATATTCTACCTGTTTTATGCTCAAACCAGCCAGATCTGGCCTCTCACACCTACCTGACAATGTCATTCTAAGAATAAGCAATCACTTCATTGAAATCTCCAAGCTATGAGATAATGCATGATTAATTCAAACCAATGTGAATAAATAAGCACTGCATGTGATACTGTAATCTAAATGTTACAGGGTTAAAACAAGTTCACAATTAGGAAGAAATTCTATAAATCTTAACACCTAATTTTGGTATGGAAGACAAAGTTGCCTTCAGCTGAAATTACCACTTACAATAGCGGAAAGAAACAATCAGAGGTTTACCATTCATACCATTTCTTTACTCTTTTAAGAAAATGTAATAAAGCAATAGGAAGACAAATGCAAGCATTGAATCATGTATTTATTCATATATTTGTTTATTCATTCATGTTTGTTTGTTTGTTTTGATAATTCAGTTTGAGGAAAAGGTCAATATTTGTTATACTGGGACTGTACCAGCAATGAATGCCAGAACCAGGATGAGTAACGTGCTTCCATGATATAAACCATGAAAGATTAAAAAGAGGTAAGCCTTTTGCTGTTTTTTTTATTTTGTGAGTGTTGTTGTTGTTACTGTAAATATGAAGAATTCACATGGGGCAATACCACAATGCAAGAATAAAGATAAAAATATAAAGAATGAAACAAATATGCAAAACAATGCTTCCTTTATTACAGCACACAGACACAAACACACACACACACATACATACACACACACACCTATACATACATACACACACATGCACACAAATGCATATACATTAAAAGAATGAATGAATGGATCATGTATTAATTTCAACGATAGGTATTCCAATAATTGATTACCAGCACATCCTATTCATATTGCATAGTTTAAATTATTTCACATATACTTGTAGCCTTGGTATAATTCTAAAAGAAACTAAGCAAGATACTGTGTGTGTAATTTCAGATATCATCTGTCTAATAGACTCGACTTCTGTCCATTCTCCATCTTCACAATTTCATTCACAAAGATTGAGTTAATTTAATCTATGTAGAATATATTTGTCCAAAATGTCCAAATAGTAGAATTGGACAAGGAATATCTTGGCTGAAATGCAAACTTTTTAACCACTTAGCCATTTGTATTTCACACACATACAAGCACAAATGCTCACACAAAACTCATAGATACCCACACACGAACAACACATGTACACAAACACAAACACACACACATACACATTATAAACTACAGTTAAACAGAAAAATATTAAAAACTGATTAGAAAGTTTGCCTGAAATTGTATAGCGTGATGCACACAAGGAAAACATCATATACAGGTTGTACATAGATGCATGTATTAGAAGCAGCAGCAGCAGCTATAACAGTATTATTATAGATAGTATAAAGCAGTTTGTAGTTGTAAGATAACGAATAACAGACACTATAACTAAATAAAACAATAGAGCAATATTTCTCATTCTTCTTGACTATGTAGTTCACTGAAGACCAAACAAAATTCTTCTTGGTGCACTCTGTATGGAAAGTTATATAAAAATAAAGAGCTATGATTTAAAGGTAAAAATATAGAAAGCTGTTATTTTAAAATACAGCTACCTATAATTCATAAGTAAGTATGTCCTAATATGTACCTTTATGGTGGCAAGCTGGCAAAATTGTTAGTATGCCAGACAAAATGCTTAGCAGCATTTTGCATGTCTTTATGTTCTGAGTTCAAATTCAGTCGAGGTCAGCTTTGCCGTTCATCCTTTTAGGGTTGATAAAATAAGTACCAGTTGAATACTGAGGCTGATGTGATCAACTTACCCCTACCTCAAAATTGCTGGCCTTGTGCCAAAATGTGAAACTAGTAATATGTACTTTGTTTTCACTAATTGTTTTAGGTGCCTATGCACTTGTGAAAAGACAAAGACATCCTCTTGGCCCTGTCATCCTTAACCCAGTAGCGCATCTAGGACATGACAGCTAGAGGGAGGAGTTGCACCAACACTGCACTTGAATGGTACCCATTTACAGCTGAGTAGACTGGGGCAATATGAAATGGAATGTTTTACTGAAAGACACATGCCGTACTGTCCAAGAATTGGACTCACGACCTCATGGCCATGAACTGACCACACCTTTTGTATTAATCATTTGTGTATAACAAAATTATGAATAACATGTTTTTTTAAGTTGCTCAAGCATGAATACAGATTTTCTAAATCCTAAAATTGTAAATTTGAAAATCATAGTCCACCTAGTTTCTTCCTCATTACACACTGGTGTGCTGTGGAACACCAGTGCTCTGTGGTACACCATCTGAGAGCAACATTTGTAGGGATATGATCTGTGGGAGATTTGGCAGCTATTTCTAGCAATTCAAACAATTGTATAGATTCTCTCTTGGAAGACAACAGAATCATTGTAACAGGTGTGTGTGTGTGTGTGTGTGTGTGTGTGTGTGTGTGTGTGTGTGTGTGTGAATGATTTTTCTTTGAGTTTTATTTAAGTTCTTTTTTTTTGAGAGAGTTCAAACCAAAGCAGCAATACTTTTTTTTAATTAAGAGAGTTCCCAGTGTTTGTAAATACATACATACATACATACATACATACATACGTATGAATGTTATTTATGAATGCATGTATATATGTATGGATAAATGGATGTACATTTTATAGCAATGTTTTTCATAGGACTGTGAGGATTGAGGAGTTGACAAATTGTCCTGCTGAATAGAATTAAGATGTTTTTAAACTCATTCAAAACTCTAGTCAAGAAAGGAGAATTATATGGATGCAAACACTATATTTCTTTTCTCATTAATAAAGAATCAGGCAGGAATGTTTTAACTCTTTAGCATTTAAACTGGCCATATCTGGCCAAAATATTCTACATGTCACACCTACCCTACACTGCCATGCTAAAAATAAATGCTCGCATCATCACAATCTCAAAACAATGAGATAATGCATGATTAGTTCAAAACAGTGTGAATTAATAAGCATTACATTTGACAGAGTAATCTAAATGCTAAAAGGTTAAACAATAATCTTTTGATGGGGTCTGGTGTTTATCAGCTTGAGAATACTTCTTCTATAGTATACAATATCAAAAAATAGAAGAAAAGTGAACAAAACAGTATGTGCTTTAACCTTTTTTGTTAACATATTTCTGTTGAAATATATTGTATTTGTTTTAATTTATTGAATATTTTTCCATCTTTTATCTTTTAATCGTTTTAGTCATTGGACTATGGTCATGCTGGAGCATAACCCTGAAAGGTTTAGTTTAGCAATTTGACCCCAGAACTTAATTTTTTAAGCCTAGTACTTATTCTGTCAGTCTCTTTTGCTAAACTGCAAAACTACAGGATAAACAAACCAACACTGGTCGTTAGGTGGTGGTGGTGGAGGACAAACACAACAATATACACACATGCATGTGCGCACACACACACACACACACACACACACACATGCATATGACAGGCTTCTTTCTATCTGCCAAATTCTCTCACCTGTGCAGTGGGACTAAACCTGAAACCATGTGGTTGGGAAGCAAACTTCTTACCATACAGCACCTGTTACCAAGAATTTAGTAAATTAACTTTCTGATTATTGCATTGGTATTTAAGGCAGTGAGCTGGCAGAACCATTAGCATGCTGGGCAAAATGCTTAGTGGCATTTCATCCTTCTTAACATTCTGAGTTCAAATTCCACCAAAGTTGACTTTGCCTTTCCTTTCGGGGTACCAGTCAGTACTGGGGCCAATCTGATGTAATCGACTTCCCCCTCCTCCTCAAAAACTACTTACCCCATGCCAAAATTTGAAAACATTATTATTATGCTGGCATTTAAAACATTTTACGATCACTATAAAACAGGATGTTTGTATCATAGAAATAGGGATGGTCTCAGATAGGTTGGTATCAAAAGAATTTAAATGGGTATCATGACACATTTGCCATGCAGTTGTTCCAATTTCCATACACAACCTCTGATCAAGTTTGTCAAGTTTCTTCACTCTAAAAATTATACTTAAATATCAACTAAAAAAATTTTTTTTTTTTTCAAAAATTGATTACTAAGTGATATCATGTATCTAAAGGTATTGAATTAGTGTCAAAAATAATGAAAATTGAAACTACAGCTCTGTCACTATTACTTAGAATTACTTTCCTTGAAATAAATTTTACTTGATTTCATGACAGAGTACTTTAAAGATTGATTATATTTCATAAGTAATATTATATTTAATCATTTTATTTACTCTTCTTGCATTTGCTTAACAACTCAAAAATTCTAAGACTTCTTTCTTAGACAGAGAGGGTTTAAAAAAAAAAAAACATGTTGAACAAGATAAAGGAAAAAATAAAGTTAAATAGAATAAAAGAAATTAAAAGAAATGGTAAGAAAGTTAAGAAACAACTAAAGTTTTCTTTCATGTCAGCATCAAATTCTTTAGAAACATTTGGAAATATAAGTTGTCATTGATTTTACATCATCTTTAAAGAAGCTAAGCTTCTTTAATGTGATTCCAAACATTAAACCACTTGAATATATCTCTATCAAAAACGATGACTGCACACACACATGCACACATTTGTGTTTGTGTGTATGTGTGTATATGCAAACACACACGCATATGTACATATACATGCATAAATATGTATGCACACAGATTCATGCATATATCTCTTTCTCCACACACACACATATGTATGTATACATGTGTGTGCATATATATGTATGTGTGTGTGTGTGTGTATATATATATATATATATATATATATATATATATATATATATATATATATATATATATATATACACACACATATACATACATGTATATATGAATATATATATATATATATATATGCATGCATATACATACATCTATATATGCATCTGTAAATAAGCAAATATATATATATATATAATATACATAATATACTAAACAATAATACATGTTGTTGTTGTTGTTTTTTCATTTCTTATCTATTTATTTTAGAACAGGAAGCAAAGCTCCTATTTGCTGCTGACATCAATTTCTAATAGAAATAAATGTAATCTTGAGATGAGATAAGAGACTTTTCAATGACCATTCGAGAGGTTTCTTAATGTTAATTAGGAATACAGCTACAGAAACTAAAGGGCAGTTGTAATTCTGAAAGAGAGATAAATAAATGTATAACATGCTAGCCATGGATTTTCTAAAAGTAAATGTGATCAGACAGAAATCAGGAGCTTAGTGGTTCCAATTTCTTAGAGGTTGTTGATAGTGGTTTGTTATTTTGCTTTATTTGAAATTTGGTGTTAGCATTGATGGTTCGATATTTATTATGTTTTTTAGATATATTTGCAGTATAAGTTTATTGAAAAAATACAGTTATGGAAGGAAACAGATTAGATTTTGATTGTTGACAGGAAGTGTATTATATAAATGTGTTTTTAAGATATATATTTACACAATTACTACATTAGTGAGATGTTCTTACACGATTGAGACTGTACTTAAGTAAATATATAAGCATTCATGTGTAACTATGTATGTATATATGTATGTGTGTGTATATACGTATACACACACACACACACACACACACACACACACTACCCTGAGTATCCTATCATTGCTGGGTAATTTTTACAATAGAATGCCTTATCAAACTTTCAGAATAACACACCAACATAAGCTGGATTTTCTCTGTTTTGATGGGGACTTTTCAAAAATTTTTTTCACTAGACCCTTGCAAATGATGGTGGGGGGAACATTTGTATGTACATATGTATGCAATATTTTATATATTGGATTGTCCTGAAAGTTCGTGCCAATTTGTAAAGGAAAGAAAAAGGTCAATAAATACTTGCCATACATTTTTAATCAACCAAATATGAACCATTTTGTTGCACAATGCATCTCCATCTTCCTTTAACTTAAAAATACCCTCTTCCCAGAATTGAAGTGGTTTCATGGCAAAGAATTCATCAAGGTATCTTTTTACGTCATTCAAGGAATTGAAATTTTTACCATTAAGACTATTCTGCAGAGACCTGAATAAGTGGAAATCTGAAGGAGCAACATCTGGTGAATATAGAGGAACGGTGGAGTCACACATCCTAGATGAGCTGCAGCAATTTTTGTCTGGTTCCTAAAGAAACGTGTGGTCTTGCATTATCATGTTGGAAAACAACACCCTTCCTGTTGGCCAATTCTGGACATTTCTCTTGAATTGCTGCTTTTAACTCGTCCAGTTGTGTGCAGTATTTCTCAGAATTAATTGTCTGGTTACTTGAGAGAAGCTCATAGTATAGAATTCTTTTCCAATCCCACCAGACACAAAGCAAGACTTTTTTAGGGTGAAGACCCGCTTTTGGGGTGGCTAAGGGTGGCTGATGTCGCTTACTCCAGGATCGCTTTCTCTGAACATTTCAGTAGATAATCCATTTCTCATCACCTGTCACAATTTGCTTTAAAAAAAGGTGCATTTTCATTCTGATATAAAGCGAATCACAGATGGAAATGTGATCCAAAAGGTTTTTCTCACTCAACTTATGTGGTACCCAGACATTGTAGCGATTTGTGTACCCAAGCTTTACCAGGTGCTCATGAATGATGGATTTTGATAGGTTGAGGCTTTCTGCCAATTCTTGGGTTGTGCAATGTGGGTTATTCTCAATTAATGACTTGATTTGGTCATCATCTGTAGTGGATGGTCTGCCTGGTCGCTCTTTATCAATAAGGTTACAATCTCCAGCTCGGAACCTTGCGAACCACTTCCGTACAGTTCTTTCGGATAAAGAAACATCACCGTAAACTGCGGATATCTAAAATGCCAAAAATGAACTTTCTCATCTTCCATTTTAAAGGGTTACAGAACTAACATAGGTTATAGGAACATAAACCTTCTTCAACGTAAAGATAGCTTAAACTGTACTCTAAATGGAGGTGTAGTCAAATCCTATTTTATGGACTCAACCATGTTCTAAAATAAGTCAAAAGGTAAGCTACTATAAATCGGCACAAACTTTCTGGACAACCCAATATATATATATATATATAGAGAGAGAGAGAGAGAGAGCGAGAGAGAGAGAGCGAGAGAGAGAGAGAAAGGGGGAAAAGAGAGAACTAAGACTTCAATACTTTCAATATGCTCAAAGTAGTTAGCTGTAATGACATAAATTAAATGAAACATGCACATACATTGCACATCCAGTGAAGCATACTGACTTCATTTCTTTCAAGCCAAAACATGTCCTCAGCTGTCACAGCCCATGTTTCACTGACATGTAGCACAGCTGTTCACACACAGGCATCACACAATCTGCCTTTCATTCTGAGAGAGAGGCCCTTTGTTGCCAGCAGGGATAGGAGCTCTCTAAACTTTGCCCAGCCTAATCTTATTCTCACAGCTATGCTCTCGGAGCATCCACCTCCACCACTAACTTAGTCACTTAGGTAACAGCTATCTACTACCTTTAGCTTGTCCCACTGGCAGTTGATGGAGTCTGTTTTCTGTACATTCTCAGCATTTATTGTATCTGTGCATCTTCCTCATGCATAAGCTAGTTTCCCTGTTAACCTTCCCTTGATATTGCTGCACTACTTACGTGTCCAAAGCCTACACCAGGTGCATCTTATAGAGTTCCTATGTGTGCCTTTTCTACAGATTGAGCAGAACCATCTATCTGAAGGGATTTGTGATTTGTCTGCCTTCCTACTTACTAAGACTTTGGTTTTTGCTAGGTTAACTCTAAGGCCCTTTAATTCTATACCTTGCTTCCATACCTGGAACTTCTTCTCTAGTTCTGGTAGTCATTTAGCAATAAGAGCAAGCTCAGCAGCATAGAGGAGCTCCCAGGGGTAGCCTGTCTTAAATTGCCTGGAGGACTATGATGAACAAGAGGGGGATGAGCACCGATCCTTAGTGAGCCCCTACCTGTACCCTGAATTCTTTGCTGTACTCATTGCCCACACTCACCTTACTGGTAGCATCCCTGTACATAACTTGTACAGCTCTCACCAATCACTTATCTATCCCTAGTTTCAGCATTGATCACCAGACAAAGAATTGGGGCACCCTGTCAAAGGCTTTCTCCAAGTCAATAAAGACCTGGTGCAGAGATTTATCTTTGGCTAGGTATTCCTCCTGCAGCTGCCTTATGAGAAATATAGCCTCAGTGGTGCTTCTCTCTGGCACAAAACCAAGCTGCATCTCATCTAGGCTACCTCTCTCCCTAATTAGTTAGGCTATGACTTTCTCTGTAACTTTCATCACCTGATCCAACAATTTGATACCTCTGTAATTATTTCTATCTAAGGCATCACCTTTACCTTTGTAGCAGTTGACTATGGTGCTACTACACCAGTCATTGGGTATGACTGATTTACAATACAGGTGACTAGACCATAACCCACACCATCAGATATTTTGATCATCTCAGCAGTGATTCCTGACAGGCCGGGGGCTTTCCCTCACTTCATACTCTTAATTGCTTTATCTACCAAGGAACTGTTGATTTGGGTCAAGATTTGGCAGATCTTTGGCATATCTGTATTAATATATGTATTATTGCAACATTGGCATATCTGTATGTATATGTGTATTATTGTATTTTCACATATATGACTTTATATACATGTGTGTGTGTGTGTGTGTGTGTGTGTGTGTGTGTGTGTGCATGCATGAGTGTGAGTGAATGTGTGTGCGTGTGTGTGTGTGTGTGTGTGTGTGTGTGTGTGTGTGTGTGTGTGTGTGTGTGTGTGATCATATATATATATATATATATGTACATATATATAAGAAAAAAGGGATTAAAAAATCCAGGCAGATATCAAAAAAGCACTCAATTTTTAGAGAATTGGGTTAACAATATTCAACAATTAGACACCAGTAAATGTAAGTAGAATACATATCCAAGATAAATCGTCATGTATGAGAAGTAAGTCCAAAAATCCTTTAGTAGAATTTCAAGAAATTTGACAACAAAAAATATGTATAAAGAAAATTACGTCTTTATTATAGATAGCACCTTATAAAGCTGACAATTATTTCTATTCTGTTACACACACATGCATATATATATATATATATATATATTCTTATACTTGGGGATGGTATATATATATATATATATATATTAAAACAATCAAGCAATGTGATGTGCGACTATTATAATCAGAGGGAGCTTCAACTACGAAGAGGCATCCAGTAAGCCGGCAAATACGGTATATTGCTATTGATAATTTGGCCTTAAAAGGTGTGAAAAATATATATTGCCATGAAAAAAAGCCCTAAAAAGTTGTGATAATATTTACGATTCTGTGAATATGCTGTGGTTTCTGTGAACAATTATCAGTTCCGCAAATAACCGGGACTGAGAATGCTGAACCACAAATAAGTGGGAGTACACTGTATATCATATTACATATATTATATTACACACACACACATACACACACACACACATATATATATATATATAAATATATATACATATACATATATTAATGTAAGAAAATGGAGTAAGATATATTGTGGATACTTATTTTATTTGTATGTATCCACAATATATTTTTTCTCCACTTTCTTATATTAAAATTAAAAGTACATTAGACAGTTTATCCCTATATATTGAGAGAATTCTCCCAATATATGATCGATTACACAAGTTGATCTCTAGATTTTATATTCTCTAAGGAGGATATTACATCTTCAAATTGACTATATATATATATATATATATATATATATAT
>NC_068983.1:102030787-102032957 GCF_001194135.2 Octopus bimaculoides
TATATATACATATATATATATATACACATATATATATATACATACACACACACACACACACACACATATATATATATATATATAAAGAAAATACAGAAGGATCAGTTAATTATGATTTTATTGAACATATTCCCTTCTCAGATTCACACAATTATTGCAACAGTCCTTAAGTTTTTCTATGCCCTTTAAAAGAACTCAGAAAGTTAGGCCTCCAATCAGGCCTTTCATGACACCCTTAAAATCAGGAACTTCTCAGCACCCACTCATATGCATGTGTGAACATGTGCGCATATATATGTATATATGAATGCATACACAATGTGCACACACACACACACACAGAGGGGACACACACACACACACACATTTGAATTATGCAATAGAAGCAGCTCTATAATAAAAATATTGTCAATACAATATGTGTGTATGTGTGTGTGCGTGCATTCATGCGTACATGCTTGTGCATGTTCTTAAAATGCCAGAAGCTGTTGCTTTTCAACCAGGAAAATCCCTTTCAAGACAGAGTGTTAAAAAACAATATACTTCAGACCTAGGTGAAATGAAATCACCTCAGAAGTGATCATGAGAGCAAAGATACATATTTTGCAGTGGTTGTGACCTATCAATATCGCATACTTGTGCCACTTCCAGGATAATTGATTCACCTATGTTTGAAGTACATTGCATTTTTTAACACCATATGTCTTTAAAGAGATTTTTCATGGATGAAAAACCATAGCTTCTGGCATGTAAACAACATACATATATTAATTTCAGCTTCTTTGTAAGAGCAAGACATCTTTTATGAAAATGTTTCTCTTGTTAATTAGATAAAATATACTTTATTATTAGTTTTTAAATCTAATATAGTTAGATTCCAACTATATTTACTCTCTTAATATTCATAGACATATTGTTTCAGTATGATTTCATTTCTTTGATATGAATTAATCAGGGGTGTATTAATTATATTATATTTACTCAGAATTGAAAAATTAAAAGTGAAAGCTGATAGAGATTAAAATAATTGATACTAATATTAGATAAAGATTAATATGGTTATTACTCATTTCATATTCAATAGAATAAGAGGTAAATTTAAATTCACATACAAATTTTGAAATTCTTTAAAATAATTTCTATATATCTTGCTCAGCTGATGTTGGGTAGCAGGTCATTCTTTAGTAATGCTGCGTTCTTTGGAGGTTTTCTTCATTTCATTTCATTCTGTGTAGGTGCAAAAAAAACTATTCCCTTTCCTCAGTCTTGAGGTTTCACTGGCTTCTTTGATAGCTAAGTGTAGCCTGCAGTTTTTGGGGTAGAGTGGCTCTTGTTGATGATGCTTCATGGATTACAAAATCCATGGTCCTGAGTTCTGAAATGAATTGGGAGAAGGATAGGATAGGGAGTTTCTCTCTATCAATCTGAATAAGCACACATAGAATACATCCCAATCCTTGATCCTTGAGTTTCCAGAAAAATAAGGACAAAACTTTTCCCTGTAACTTAATATGAATGAGTGCATATGTGTCTAATATTATCTTTTGAATGTATTCACAGTATGTCATATGTGATTCTCTTCCTTATTCTACATTGTCACTTGCCTCAGCCACTGAAAATAAACCTATCTCGTGCATTGAACACACACAGTTTCATGCATTCACCAAATATTGTTTCAACAACCTTGCTTGTACAACATATGCATGAAATTCTAATTAACAATATAGTGAATCATCAAATAATTTCTAATAACTACGTACTCTACACCATGTATTAAGTATTCTTTTCATTCCTATGTAAACATATATACATATGTATGTGTGAGTGTGAGTGTGTGTGTATCAAACATAAATGCAGAAATATAGATAAACATATAAATAAGTCTATATTATTAATGTATTTCAAACTGAATTCAGTTATTACATGCACACACACATTCATATATATATATATATACATATATATATATATATATATATATATATCATTATAAATATACAGGGATTAGCAATTGAGTTGCTTCTCCAACATACTGAAAATTTAGAAATAGCAGTCAAAGAACTACTGATTCCAAACTACAAATTTTTCTCTAAAGCGGATGGCGATATTTATGGCACACATAGAACAAAAAATTTAGAGAAAAATTTGTAGTTTGGAATCAGTAGTTCTT
>NC_068983.1:102033317-102043317 GCF_001194135.2 Octopus bimaculoides
ATATATATATAGTGTATACAGAGTTTAGTGGTTATAATAACCAACTAAGGGATAAAATATCCGTATACACTGTTGGTATCCATTACCTGTGTTATCCCTGGGCATTGGTTGCAGGCACACTATGTATGTGGAGTGCAGGTAACAACAGGATAAACAAGAGTTTAGAAGGAAACAAATACAAATAATCAGAAAATAGAGAAAACCTCAGATTAACAAACATGTAGATTGGACCACATTTATAGCTTCATCAATACACACACCCACACCCACACACATGCGTGCATGCACACACACACACGCACACACAACCCTATATGTATCGAGCAGATGTGATAACATACTATATATGAACATAGTAACAATACTCAAAGCAACTAGTGAGCTATATATGTAATTTTTTTTTCATTTGAGATGTTACCTTCTTTATATGATCATATATTGAGAAATTATTTATTCCAAGTTATGGAAATAAGACCAAAATAAGCCTAACTATTGAAATATATGTGTCACATAAATCAAAAAGAATAAAGCCATAAAATTCTTCAGTAAACCATTTTACAGAGCACACTGAGAAAACTTAATATAAGCTTTTTGCTTCCATTTACATAAAATCGTACAATAACCTTTTGCATACTAAACTTAGTTATTCATATCACATCAAACCAGAATCCTCAGAAATTGAGTAATTTAGTTTTCATCCAAACCTCAGATTTTTGTTAGATGTATCTCTTTCTATAGAAAGCATTTCTCTTTGTGGTCTTCATACTTGCTATTGTACAGAAACTTATAATCTTTAGTGTTTCTAAAGAAACCACAAAAGAAATATCAGCGATTTCTTTCAGTTTAGATCAGTTGAATCGTAAGAACACATTCATGTTTTTGTCACACAAAATAAATATAAACAGACACAAAATAAGATTATTGAATTACTTGTTAGAATCTAGCTTGTACAAACATGACAATAAATAATATTAATGATATTCTACTGGAAAACTAAAATTAAGAGGTTGCTCGTGTTGACAGTGTCTTTCCAAAAAATGACAGCTTTATGGTTTTGTGAAAATTTGTGTGATTTAAAAAAAAAATTTCCAGTGTTAAATTACAAGATCTAGCAGAATAGCATTCTTCTGTGAAATATGTTATCATTTTTATATAGATCCCCCCACCCCGATCCCTTATCTGGTGGTCAATGAGGAAACTAGAGGTAGAAGAATGGTTAGTGAGAGCTGTGCGAGCCATGTACGGAGATGTTGTCAGTAAGGTGAGAGTTAGCAACGAATATAGTGAAGAATTCTGGGTAGAGGTAGGGGTCCACCAAGGCTCAGTCCTCAGCCCCCTCCTATTTATCATAATCCTCCAGGCAATAACACAGGAATTGAAGACAGGATGCCCCTGGGAGCTCCTCTATGCTGATGACCTTGCTCTAATTGCTGAGTCACTAGGAGAAGTTTCAGGTGTGGAAGCAAGGACTAGAATTGAAAGGCCTTAGAGTCAACCTAGCTAAAACCAAAGTCCTAATAAGTAGGAAGGTAGACGAAACACAAACCCCTTCAGGTAGATGGCCCTGCTCAATCTGTAGAAAAGGCGTAGGTAGAAACTCTATAAGATGTACCCAGTGTAAGCTATGGACACAAGAGGTGCAGCAATATCAAAGGAAGGTTAACTAGGAAGTTAGTTTTTGTATGTGGCAGATGGAATCATCTGCAAAGATTTTCAATGTAGAATGTTTGATGACGTCTACTATGTCATCGATGCTGAAGATGAACTAGGAAGAAAACATAGAGAAGAGGTATGTCAAGAAAGAATCATCTTTGCCTGAAGGATTTATCCAACTCTGCAATTGCTTTAGTTTCAGCACACAATCTCAGATCAAAATACTTGCCATACAAGTACATCTCTGTAATTCCAATAGCTTCAGCCAGGCTACCAGAATTCTGAGGAAAACTGTTACTTGTTGCTTGAGAATAACAACTATGCAATATCTTCACATTATAAAACATTGCATATCACTGGGAATTTACCTGAAGAGGACATATTGTGTAAATTTCGAAAAATTTCATACATAGTAGAATTTTTTGTTAGTGAACAGGTTGCAGTTTCAAGCAATGAAAATTTCAACACCATATTACAAGTAAATGTTTAAGTGAAGTTGGTGGTCTTTGTGTGTTCCTGAATGGCTATCTTATGTCTTCTGCACTGCAATCTCTGTTTTTTTTTTAAATGGAAGTAGTACTACATGCCCTTGAAAGAAGAGTTGGAGGGAGACCTGAATGACACAGGGCAGAATGTCTTCTCCCTTGACTAAGGAAAACTGTATGAAAGTGTGTATCTGACTAAGGAAAAGTGTAAGAAAGTGTGTATCTGATTAAGGAAAAGTGTATGAAAGTGTGACTGATAATGAGAAGGTAGGCAATGGTCCAGTGATACATGCCTGCCTACAGGTTGATGCCGCAATACTTGGTTAGGAAAAATGCAAAAGTTGAAGGCCAGAAACATTGGTGATGAGATGGAACTTTGTGTTTTTTTTTTGGGGGGGGGGCACATTTGCAGCACTGTATGGGTAGGTGATAAGTACAGAGGTAACCTGCAATATGTGATCAAGTGGTGTCTACAAGAACTTCAAGATCCTCATAACATTTGAAGAATGCAAGGCCTATCTCAGAGTTATATTCAGTTGTGAGTGAGGATGGGAGGCCAGTTAGACAAATGATGTTGGGTAGGAGGGCAAAATATACACATCTGGTAGTAAAGGCCACCAAATGGCCTTTTAAACAGAAGAAGGGAAAGTGCACAGGAGAAGGATGTAACAACAGATAGCAGCTACAGAATGAGGCTTCCTGGAGTGAAAACAGCAGGGAAGAAAACCACGGCTGTTGCTGCTGCCTCAGTTTCAATAATATTGCTTGTTAGTATTCTAAAGATAGCCAGAAGAGAAACAAAGATGAATGGTATCAGCTTTTCCACAACATCAGTGGTGGGAGCCGATGAGCTGGGAAATCAAGACAAAAAGTTTCTCTTCCCCTCAGTACAAAGCTGGCCAGAGACTCCAAGTAACTCTTCAAACCCATCACCTCATAGTGACAAGATCATAGACCTTGGAAAGGAATAGGAGGAGAATAGAAAAAGGAAGAAGGGGCAAGCAAAAAAACATAAAGTCACTGTTGGTCCTCTAGTTAATGAGAACAACTCTCTACATGATGATACAAAATTCATGTGCAAGATACTGCAGAGACAATACTGCTCTATTTTCAGTAACACTAATGTGGTTGATCTGGCTAGTATCAGTGATGTAAATCCTCAACTAGCTGTATCTAGCATAACTTTTGGTGCTCCTGATATCCTAACAGAAATAAATAAGACCAAACATAACATATGTTCTTTCTGTTTTTGTTGTTATCATTATCGTCGTCGTCGTCGTCGTCGTCGCCGTCATCATCATCATCATCATCATCATTATTATTATTATTATGAAGGTAGTAAATTGGAAGAATCAATAAATCATTAGACAAAATGCCTAGCAGTATTTGTCCCACCTCTTTACATTCCAGTTTCAAATTCTGCTGAGGTCAGTTATGCCTTTCATCCTTCCAGGATTGATAAAAATAAGGTACCAGTCAACTAGTGGGTTTCTTTTTCCCACCAAATTTCTAGTCTTGTGCATAATATGAAAGAAATTATTATTATCATTATTATTCTAATAATACAATCTTTTAATAAATCTAATCATTAATTACCAGAAAGTAAGTCTAATATTAAACATACTAATCAAATTTAACAATTTATTAGCGAGCTGTTCAGCTATTATAAAAACACGCACATACAAACAAACACACACAGATATATACTTCTTAAACTCATCCACATACAAAGAAATAAAAGCAATTTTCAAATTAATTTTTTTTACTGTCAATTGTTCATTCATAACTGAAATGTAATTAATGATGTTTGATTTTATATGAATTTGCTGGAAGGAAGTATGTGGACTGAAAGACTATTGTCTGAATTTGTGGTTGTGTTGTTGTCTATATTAATGCCGTTGTTGTTATTTCTGTTGTCAACAGAATTACTTTCTTTCTAGAATACTGTGAAAATTTTCTTGAATATTGTGAAAAATACTTTCATGAAAGACCACTAAGTCTGTTGGTGACTTTCAGACTAATGATGATGCTTCATTAGCATTTGTCTTCTACTGATCTGATTGAAACTGGAAGTAAATGCTAATTAAAACTGTAAAGATATCAGACAACAAGCTACTTGTCATGATACTAGAATTATTAGTTTTAAACAGTTCAGTATATTGAATTACAAATTTAAATAACACACAGATATAATTGGAAGTGATGTCATTGATTCCTTATCTAAGTGCAAGATCTTGAATCATAGAAGAGCTATTAATACCTTTTCTTTATCAAAAATGAAGATTAACTGGTTAAGGACTAGAAAATAAAGCTAGATAGTAGACATGACTTACAAAGTGCTTATATGTATACATCATTTTTCAAATTTAGGAATGGATACCATAGGTTTCTTTTTTTTAATGAGACAAAGGAATCAAAGGTTGTTGAGAAAAAAGAAATGAGAGGTTGAGACTTGTATGGATTTCCAAGAGGCATTTGCAATGTAGGATTTTACATATATATTTTAGCCCCACAAATCCACCCCAAAAAGGTGAAAGTAAAAAACCCTAGAGGAATGAAATACATATTGTAATGCAGTAGTCCTGTAGACTATTGTCTCAGCCAGTTTTAGTTCTGTTGATGTAGAGATATTAAGAAGTGTAAAAAAAAAATAATAAAATTTTCAAAGCTGAAGAAAGAAAATGAAATATCTTTAATATAGGTATGAGCTGACAGAATCATGAGCATGCTGGGCAAAATGCTTAGAGGCATTTCGTCCATCTTTACATTCTGTGTTCAAATTCTGCTGAGGTCAACTTTGCCATTCATCCTTTTGGAGTTGATAAAATGTGTATCAGTTAAGCATTGACATCAGTGTAATCAACTAACTCTAACCCTTCCCCGAACTTGCTGGCCTTGTGCCAAAATTTGAAATCAAAATAGGTAGTGCTAAGTAAACTGTGGCAAAGGTTGAATTATCATCATCATCATCATCATAGTTTAACATCCACCTTCCATGCTAGCATCGGCGGAATGGTTTCACAAGAGGCGGCCAAGCAGAAGCCTGCACCAGACTTTTGTGGCTGTTTTGGCAGGATTTTTACAGCTGGATGCCCTTCCTAACACCAACCAATCAGCAGAGTGGACTTGGTGCTTTTTACGTGGTGCAAGTGAAGTCAGTTTTGACAAGGTTTTTACAGCTGGATGTCCTTCCAAACACCAACCACTTTTGAAGGCAGTGATCTTGTGTTGGATGATGAAAGGTTATAGTGAGACAGAGAGACAGAAACAGATGTCTTGCTGTAGAGGAAGTACAAGGTTACCTGACCAGAGAGAGAGAGATCAGGAATGAAGATGGAAACTGGTACGCTACTACAAAGGAAATACATGGTTACCCAGCCTAAGGGAAGTGCAAGAGAAGGAGAGAGAGAGTGGGAGACAGTAGGATAGTGATGGTGGCAAAACGCTGGGCATACTCACAAGGAACGGGGATCAGAATACAAATAGGATGGTTGAGTAAAGGAAGAGAGGGGTACAGATGGTGGCAAGTGTCAGGGCATACCCTTGAGGTTTGAATGCCATAATATAAGTGGCAGGATATTGCGAAGGAAGTGTGATTAAAAAGTGTGGAGTGGGGAGTGAATGGCGAAAACCTGGGTATATATAGAGAGAGAGTTGGGGGGGGGGGCTGCCAGATAGCAATGATACAGAAGAATAGGGCCTTGAGGGCAGGATTGGAGAGTGAGAGCTAGGCATAGTGTATGAAGGAGGAAAATTGAGGAAGAGAAGAGATGTGGAGATGCAGATTGGTTTGTTAGGGTAGGGTGAGTGAAAGTTTTCTTGTTATGCGTGGGTGGAACACACAGGTCAGAGGTTAGCAGATAGCAATAATACATTAGCACTAATATATTACTAGTACCTACTTTGTCAACTTTAGGGAGAAGAACAGTGAAGCTAGCCTTGACAAGATTTGAACTCAGAATGTAGTTGGGTGAGCCATTAGTGCAACTATTAAGTCCAGCTTGATGCATTTAATGAACAACAAACTATTAAGTTGAAATGTTAAAGGACATTCAACAGATATAAAAATGAATGTGATAAGTGGTAAAAACTAAGCTGCCCTTCAGAACAACAACAAAAATAAACTTAAAATATTTCTTTGCAAGCTTAAATTTTTATGATTGATCAAATGCAGCCTGGTTAGTTCAGTAAGCTAGAATTATTAATTAATACATGAACATGTGATATTTAAAACTAACCTTTTGATTCCACTTGCCATAGTTTTAAACTATCTACTTCATCATTAATTCTTTGCTAATAACTATTAACATTTAGATTTTTTTCTCTGTAGCTAGTGCCAAAAGGTATTGCAAAAGAAAATATCTTATATGATATTGATGCCAACAATGCGAAAATATAACATGTATATGTGAAAGTATTGTACAAATTTCATATAGTTATTCTAATGTATGAAGACAATACTTTGAGCTAAATAATCGTGTGGGGTTTTTTTTTTTTCATTGAGAAAATGAGCAAACATATGTTTGTCTAGGAGGGCAGTAACTCTAAGTAAGTACTGACACAATAGAGAGAGCTTTTCAGTCCTGTTGTATGGGACAACCTCTTTAGAACCAAAATCATGATAAAATACACCTAGTATATTCTGTAAAGCAGTTGGTCACAGGAAGAGCATCCAACCACAGGAACCATACTAATGAAGGATTCAGCACAAAAATATTACAGTATTGTCTTCTCACTGTCATATGATGAAAGCAAACAAAACCTTTTTTTTTTCTTAACAAAACTGACTAATGAACATATGGGTGCAAGTATAGCTGTGTCGTTAAGAAGTTCACTTCACAACCACAAAGTTATTGATTCAATTATACTGCACAACAACTTGGGGAAAAATATCTTTCATCATAACCTTATTTTGATCAGTCTTGTCAGTGTCATTTGGTAGATAGAAAATGGTGGAAGCCAGGCATATATGCATGTGTGTGTGTGCACATGGGCCTATTTGTGTGCTGTGTATGTGTTTATATACTTTACTCATGTGAAATATCATTATCCTTATCATCATCATTTTAATGTTCACATTTCCTTGCTTGCATGAGTCGGATGAAATTTGTTGAGGTAGATTTTTTTACAGTTGGATGCCTTTCTGTCAACAAGTTAGGTAATTTTTACCTGTGTGGTAAGAAGCTTGCTTCCCAACCACATGGTTCTGGGTTCAGTCCCACTGTGTGGTACCTTAGGCAAGTGCCTTCTACTATAACCTCGGACTGAACAACATCTTGTGAGTGGATTTTGGTAGATGGAAACTGAAAGAAGTCAGTTGTGTGTGTGTGTGCGTGTGTGTGTGTCTATTTGTCCCCCACCATTGCTTGACAACCAGTGTTGGTGTGTTTACATCTCTGTACCTTAGTGGTTTGGCAAAAGAGGCCGATAGAATAAGTACCAGACTTTAAAAATTTTTTAAAGTACTGAGGTCAATAAATTCGACTTAAAGTTTCTTCAAGGTAGTGCCCCAGCATGACCTCAGTCTAATGACTGAAACAGGCAAAAAATAAAAGATTAAAGATGTCTAGACAAGCTTTCACAGAAGAATAGAAATAATGGATGCTGCTTGCATGACTGTGACACTCACAACTATCACACAATATCAACACAAGGGGACAGTAACACATCACACACACACACACACACACACACACACACACATGACAGGCTTCTTTCTGTTTCTATCTATGAAATCTACTCACAAGTCTTTGGTTGGCCCGGGGCTATAGTAGAAGACACTTGCCCAAGGTTCCATGCAGTGGGACTGAATCTGAAACGATGTGGTTGGGGAGCAAACTACATGGCCATGCCTGGGCTTATGCATATGAAACTCAATGAACTGGTACATTCATACACAAACAGAAAAAAACTTGAGCAATATTTGTTTTAAGTTGCACAAAAAATTCTTTTCACATTTCTGTCTTCCCCCACCCCACTCCATGAAAAGACAAAACCAGTGATTGACATATTGAAAACTTGTAACCATTGATACTGTTGTTCATAAAATTCAATATAAATAAAAATATATAAAATAAATATCCTTTTGTGGGTCAATAGTCCACATACAATGTTTCAGCAATTTCACATTATTTTACAGAATGTTAGAATAAAACTAAGAATTTGGTGTGAGAGGACTTATGCCAAGTTGAGAATCTAATCAAGTTATGACATTGGGGTATTTTGAAGAAGAAAAAAAAAAACATCTTATAACATATGGAAATAATTCACACAATAAAACCAACCAATAAATCAACAGAATAATAAAAAAAACAAACAACTCTGTCTCATGTAGAGCCAATAAGGTTTCTCCATATCAATTGTAGCTATGCATTCTGGTATTTTGCCAAGTGCAACTTAGCAAAATTTGGTGAATCATCCTACTCATAATTTTGTCAGAAGAAATCTTGCTCCAGTGATCGATATATTTGGTTTTTATTATTTTGCCTTGAAATCCTCCTCAAACATATTCAGAGAAACCCCCATGTGTTTTTCTCATTTTATATTTGATACGGTACTTTTAATTGTGTATATGTATTGTATATATTGAGTACAGTACTTTTTTTTCTGGGGTAGTATTTTGCATACATTCAACTGTGTTTGCATTGTGATATGCATATATGTTTGTACACATATATATACACATATATACATATGTGTGTGTATTTATGTATATATGTGTGTACATACATACATACATACATACTTATAATCTTTTACTGGTAGAATAATGAATGAAATGAGAAATAAACTTTCTCCACATTCTGAGTTCAAATGCTGCTGAGGTCAGCTTTACTTTTCATCCTTTCGGGGTCAATAAATTAAGTACTAGTGAAACACTGAGGTCAATGTAATCAACTAGGCCCTTCACCACCAAAAATTTCAGGCCTTGTGCCGTTGGTAGAAAGGATTATTAGAAGCTTCCCTTATTTCTCATTTCATTCATTTTTCTACTTCTGAAATACAATGCTTCAAGTCAACAACAATACTCTTCACTCTTTTACTAAGTTCAGTTATCAGACTGTGATAGTGCTGGAGCACTCCCTCGGAGGGTCTGCTTCATTAAATCAACCACAGTACTTACTTTATCTTTGGATCTTACTCTACCCTCCCTTTTTGCTGAACTACTAAGTTATGTGGGTGTAGACAATCCAACAATAGTTGTCAAGCAGTGAGAGATAAACACGAAAATGTGCAAACACGCAGGCACACACAGACACAGACGTATGTGTGTGTGTATGTGCATGCATGTATGTGTGCGTGTGTATATATAAAATATAAGGATAAAATCTATATAAGAATTTATCAAGTATCCAGGGTGAAAAACCAGTTTAGGAAAAAATTAATACCAAATATATAATTTTTCTTTTAGATATAAATACATAATAAATGCATATATATCATCATCATCATCATCGTCGTCCTTTAGCATCTACTTTCCATGTTGGCAATGGGTTGGATGGCTTGACTAAGAGCTGGTGAGTCAGAAGGCTGCACCAGGCTCCAATCTGATGTGGCAAAGTTTCTACAACTGGATGCCCTTCCTAATGCCAACCACTCTGAGAGTGTAGCGAGTGCTTTAACATGGCACCGGCACGAGGGCAAGTCAGGCGATACTGGCATCGACCATGCTCAAATGCTTTTTACCTGCACAGGAGCCAGCCAGGCTGCACTGGCAACGATCACACTCGAATGGTGCTTTTAACATTCCACTGGCACGGGTGCCAGTCAGGAAGTACTGTCATCGGCCACAAGAACGATTTCACTTGCCTCAACAGGTCTTCGCAAGCGGAGATTATTGCCCAATGTTTGAAGGGTACTCT
>NC_068983.1:102045954-102047283 GCF_001194135.2 Octopus bimaculoides
ATATATATATATATATATATATATATATATATATATATATATACACACACAATATATATCTATATTTACGTATTAATAATTCAGTTTCAAATAAATGAATATAATTTTTCTTCTCTCATTTGTATATCCAAACATATGTATGTATGTTTTAATATATACATGCGTATAAAAGCAGATAAGTGGCAGAATCATTTGCACACCAAGCAAAATGCTTAGCAGTATTTCATTCGTCTTTATGTTCTGTGTTCAAATTCCACTGAGGTCAACTTTGTCTTTCATCCTTGCTCACACAGTCAATGAAAAAAGTATCAGTTGATCACTTGGATTGATCTAATCGACTTACCCCTGCCAGCCTTGTACCAAAAACATGAAAGTGATATAGCTATATCTATGTGTGTGTGTGTGTGTGTGTATACATATATATATATATATATATAATTTCATATATATATATATATATATATATATATATATATATATATATATAAATCACACACACACACACACATATATATATATACACATGATATGCAAACACATTCAGTGCAGATGAAAGAGCAAGTATTTAAATATATGTGCATATTAGTAATGATTTCGATTACTAATGAGGAAACTGTTTCAAACCAAGTATTAGTAATTAGTATATGTTAATAACTGTTTCAGAAAACACTAACTAATATTGACATTCCCAAGCATTAATACTGCAGATAATTGTTACTGGGTGGACTGATTTGTTACAGATATAATTAAGCTGTAATAATTCTGGGATACTAGCATATCTAATGTATACTAATACTGTGGACTAATTAAAATGTCTTGACATCAGACTCAGCAGTGTTGCTCTTATAATAAGATCTTTTATCCAATGAGTTAATTACATGCTCCTTGTTTGCCTGCTGCTATTATTGGCCTAAGTAATAATCAAATATATTATTAAATATAGTAAATCTATTTAACTACCAACAAATCCATGGTCTACAAAAAAAATATGTCAGGAATGATGATGTCAATGGTAGTGGTGAGAATGATGATGATGATGAGGGAGAAGGAAAATGAGGATCACTTATTAAAAGTAACATATAATTATATAACTTAAGTAATATATAAGTAACATATATGTATACGTAAAAGCACCCACTACACTCTCGGAGTGGTTGGCATTAGGAAGGGCATCCAGCTGTAGAAACTCTGCCAAATCAGATTGGAGCCTGGTGTAGCCATCTGGTTCACCAGTCCTCAGTCAAATTGTCCAACCCATGCTAGCATGGAAAGCGGACGTTAAACGATGATGATGATGATGATATGTATATATGTATGTATATATATATA
>NC_068983.1:102047439-102056562 GCF_001194135.2 Octopus bimaculoides
TATATAAATTAAAAACGTAAAAATAAAAACAAAACACAAAGGATTCCGCGGTACACGTGTTTCAAGCTTTATAGTTGTTGCATCATTGGTATACAATTGATAGACAGGATGGTATAAAGCTATCTTCAGCCGCAAATATATTCTTTCCCAAGTATTATATCACAAAGAAGAAGTCACCAAGAACAAAGTAAAAAGAGAGATAAAAGGTGAAAGTCCACTTGGTATTGTCCAATGTAATATCCATTGTAATATACCTTGCAATATCTTTAAGTTGATACATTTACATAAAAGTTCATCGGTACTCCGAAATCTGTCCATATTGTGCCACAATTCAGGGTAGAGTGAATGCTAAATAAACAATACTAGCTTATATGAGTTAGAAGGCGAGTGTCCAAAGAAGGAAGAAGTTGGCGGTTAAAACAATATAAAATACTAAGAAGAAAAATACACAGATATTAATACAAAAATAATAGAAGTCAAATCAGTGGGGAGGGTAATCTAAGAAACAATAAAAGAAAATCCGGATAGTAAAGTAAGATACATATAAGCTATTTTGAAGGGTTGGAGAAGGGTGGTGAAACATAAAATCAAAGGAATAAAATAACAGAGTTAAAAGCAGGGGGATAAGAAAAAAAACCTAAAGGTAGAAAAAGAAGATAAATAAAGATAGATCAAGAGACCTTCAAGGTCGTAAATGACAGACATGCATGATGTTGTGTCGGCCCAGACCAGTGGTGGGTTATAAATAAATAACGTCAGGCTAAAGTAAACTTGAAATATGATATTTTTGTGGTGAGTGGTCAGTTTAGGCGAACTACAACTTAAGTATACGAACTTATCTATTATACACTTATCTAGAGGATAAAAGGGTGATGAAGCAGAAAATGGTAATTAGAACATATAAAACCCAAAACAATGAATAATTAGAAAATGTCAACAAGAAAAAGGTTATAGAGTATATAGAAAAAGTGGAAAAACTAGGGTTGGAAGTTATTTTTTGCATTATTATTGTGGATGTTATTATTTCTTATCACTATTACATTATGTAATACAATATTACTATTATACTATATTACTACGGTTGAAGTGTTCCCAATACTTTGTATTTTGAATTTTAACTTCCAACCCTAGTTTTTCCTCTTTAAAAGAAACTTTGAACATACTTTTGTGCTGTTTCTACTTTTATGTGTGTGTGTGTGTGTGTGTGTGTGTGTGTGTGCAATGGGCTTCTTTCAATTTCTATCTGCCAAATCCACTCACAAAGTTTTGGTCGGCCTAGGGCTACATAATAGAAGACTCAAGATGCCATGCAGTGAGACTGAACACAAAAACATGTAGTTGGGAAACAAGCTTTTTACCACACAGCCATGACTGTGCCCTGAATTTTTCATAAATATCTCTTCAATTTCCTTACAATGGAATTTCACCTGTAGAGCCAAATATATGAAAAATATCCAACAAAGAAATTTCTCAAAAACACTTGCAGGAAATTTGAAGCTGTCATTCCAGTACCTCATCCACTTGGCTATTTTACTTTTACTACTTGCAGGCAACAAGAAAACCTCTATGTGGTTGCTTAATTTGTCAGAAATAGCATCTAAATCTCCTTCAAATCAAACCCTATCTCTCTTTTTAAGGTATTAGGACACTTTGCATTAGTCTTAGATACACTGTCTGAAACTAAAGAATAGTTGAGGTTAGAATGTAATCAATCAGAAATCTGTGTTCAATCAGAGCTGATATAGGGTGGAGGAGGAGGAGTGAAGGGCAGATAGGTGATGAAGGAGGACAAAGGTAGTGAGGAAGTTGAGGGGAATGAAGGAGGAGGGGTGGGTAGGTGAAGAAGGATGAGGAGGAGTGGAGGTGATGCAGGAGGGGAGGTAATAAAGAAAGGGAGGTGATGAAGGAGGGGAGGTAATAAAGGGGCGGAGTGGAGGAGTGAAGGTGGAGGAGAAGGAGAAGGTGAAGGAGTGAAGAAGGAAGAGGGAGAGGAAGAGAGAGGTGAAGGAGACTGTGGGATAGGAAGGATAATGATGATGAGGAGGAGGAGAAGGTGGAAGCCAGCATCAACACTTGCTAATTCAGGAGCACAGATATGAAAAGCCAAATTTCATCAACAAAGCCAACAATAATTTGGCTTATTTATCTGATAAATTTTTTCCAATTATCTCTAGACAAACATACGGACCCCTCATTTAGTATTAAAAAATGTATTGCTGAACCAATGAAGGAGCCTCTATTATTGTCAATCAGCCTGCTAAAAATAATTATCAAATTTCCTACAAATTACATCCTGTTTTCTTTAAAAAAAATAACAAGCTGATCCAAGGTTTTGCTCTGTCAGCAGCAACAAATGTACTTTTCATACAATCCTGGATTAATCTTCAAATAATTTAACTTAATTGGATAAAACCTTTCATCGTTAATATTTGTGGAGAGTAGATAAAGTCAACATATATGGGTGTAGCCAGGATTTTGACTAAAGGGATCATAATTATCAAAATAGATTCACCATTAGCCATTGCAAAAAATATATATATAAACAGAAAATTAAAATAAAAGTTAGATAGTTCTATATTTAAGAAATGAGGAATTATTTACATTCCGAGTTCGATTCACGGCAGCGACCTGATTAATAATAGTAATAATAATAATATAATAATAATAGTAACATCGTTAGGAATGAGAACCCAGGTTCAAAATTTCCCCAAGACACCTGACAAAGGCTGGAGGGTATATCAGCCGAAACGTGTTAACAACCAACAAGATGAGGACAAATATCCGTCAAATGTAAATAATGTAAATAATGTAAAAGTTAGATAATAAGGGTTTTCAAATTTAGGCACAAGCCAGCAATTTTGTAGGAAGGGGTTAGTTGATAACATCAATCCCAGTACTTGACTGGTATTTTTCCAACTCCCAGAGAGGTGAAAAACAGAGCTGACCTCAGCAGATTTGAACTTAGAATATAAAGAGTCTTAGAAATGCTACAAAGCATTTTTTGACACTAATGATTTTGCCAGCTTTCTGTTTTTATTGGACAATAATTATATTTATATGAAGCTGCAAGGAAGTGGTGGGTTCTGAATACGTTGAACCCTTCCTTGACTATATAGATGTGTAATATATTCATATTGATCCCTAAATTATATTATGTTCTGCTAATAAAAACTAAAAGAGGTGGAAAGGTAACTCTAACCAGTAGATGGAAGTATTTTCCCTGCAGTAAATTCCCATTTAGCTGAAAGGAACCTCTATAAGTTTCCCCACCCAGTTAAAAATAGCCAGATATCCCTAAAATTTCCTTTGAATTCCATCCTACCATCTTGAAAAAAAAAAAAAACAGTAAGTATAGTCCTGGATGTTATAAAAGAAAAAACTTGGATGGTCTCAGCTGGAGTAAAGGTCTGTTCAGCAAAGGCCACAATCAATAACAGTGAAGTGTTGGTGGAAGTGATAGTGATGGTAGGCAATGGTTACTGTAGTAGTAGTAGTAGTAGTAGTAGTAGTAGTAGTAGTAGTAGTAGTAGTAGTAGTAGTAGTAGTAGTAGTAGTGGTGGTGGTGGTAGTGGCGGTGGTGGTAGTGGCGGCGGTGGTGGTAAATATGATGATAATTTAAATTGAAAACTGTAAATTTAAAACAAAGGAGTAAAAGAGTAAAACTTAAAATTTAGATTTGTAAAATTTAAAACAGAAGAGTAAGAGTAAATTTAAAATAGAAACAATAAACTAAAGAGTAATGAAATGAGTCCTTTTCATGAGTGATCACATGACAAATTTATATAATATACTTGAGGATGTTTGTTTTGTTTGAATGCTTTTGAAGATGTATTATTATCTGATTTGAATTTCAAATGGTGTTAATTTAAATAAAAATTTTAAAAAAGTAACAACACATACATAAAAAT
This sequence comes from Octopus bimaculoides, assembly GCF_001194135.2. Taxonomy (NCBI): domain Eukaryota; kingdom Metazoa; phylum Mollusca; class Cephalopoda; order Octopoda; family Octopodidae; genus Octopus; species Octopus bimaculoides. The sequence goes on from NC_068983.1 coordinate 102,051,348, forward strand.
ACTCCTTTTCTCTTTCAAATGTTGTACCTTTATTATTATAGTGATGGTAGACTTTATGACCAGTAAGCTAGTAGTGTTTTGCAGCGGATTTTTAGGTGACTTGCAATGGACTTTGAAAAAGAAAATCTTCCAACAATATCATGTTAGAAAAAGCATTTATCCCTTTTACTGTGGAAATCAGATATATCCATTCAAAATTTCATACCCTTAACTGCAAAAAGCAGTTTTATATACCAATCTATCTTTTGTTTTGTTTTTTGTTGTTTTTTTTTTTCTTAAAGACTTTTTCACTGTTCACTTCCTATGCATATTCTATATACTGTTCATGCAGTTTTGGTTACTTTTTCTGATGTGTTGTAGTGCACCTGAGCACTGTATACAATAAGTTCATTATGTTATATACATATTGACATATTTGAAGCTATTTTTTTGTTGAGATATGTCAAGTTTATCAAGTCAAAGTAAAGTGTCTTGCAAAAAATACCAATTCTCTTTTTTGGTAGATATTTTACATCATTACTGGAATAACCATAAAATTTCATTTTGCTGTTAAATGGTTGAAACTAAAATACTTGTATGCATATAACATGCCAAGGACAAGATCATTAAAAAAATTAAAATTTCATTGTGACACACACAAAAAAATACATCCACCATTACTATTTTATTGCTACCATAACTACTCAAGGCATCTCCACTGCTAATGCTATTCTACTACAACCACCAGTACCACCATCACCATTATCATCAACAACAGCAACCCCAGATCTCCTTGATCAGGGCTGACAAGGGGTTAACATTACCATTCCTTCCACCACTTCTGAAACTATCACTGACGACACCACCCTGAATCTTCTGCCAATACTAATTAAGACCACCACTACCAATTGACAACAACCAGCAACCCACTTAGATATTTTCCTTATTTCTTCCTTTCATCTTTCCTCCTTCCTTCATTCTACCACCACCATTATAGTCCCATTTAATGATACAGCTATATTTTCAATTCAGAATATTTATTACATATTGCTTAGTTTTCTTTTTTTCTTTCTGTTATCAACTGCTCAGTTTAATTTAGCTGAAATATTTCTCAAGAAAGTTTGACTAATTAACATAGAAGTCCAAGAAAATATAAGTGATATACCAAAGTTATAATTTCACCCTCAGAAAGAAAACTGTCAAAAATTCAAGTGTTACTATATGATATCAATCCTAAGTGCCAGCCAACACATGATCGAAATACCCCACCCTTTATCAACACAGATGACTCTGTATGCAACATCATCTCTGACAGAAGCCTTCATGTCAGAGTTCCACTTGGCCTTTCAAACACCAACTTAATTATTCACTGCAAATCTTTTTTCAATACTATCCACTTCTAATACCCTACCAATCCTTTTCGTCATAATTCCTCCTTTGAATACCAAGTAAAAATCAATAGTTAAATCATGAATATGGACAGTGGATGATAGGACTGGTAGATGATATATGATAAATACCTTGTGGTATTTATTAGGTTGTATCCCACTTTTGTTTTGTGTTCAAATCTTGCTTAGGTTGGTTTTACCTTCTAACCTTCTGTGATTGATAAAATCAGTTTCCCATCAATACTAGCTGGTCAATATGAAGGCGGCGAGCTGGCAGAATTGTTAGCATGCTGGCCGAAATGTTTAGCGGTATTTTGTCTGCCGTTACATTCTGAGTTCAAATTCCACCAAGGTTGACTTTGCCTTTCATCCTTCCAGGGTCGATTAAATAAGTACCAGTTACGCACTGGAGTCGATGTAATTGACTTAATCCCTTTGTCTGTCCTTTGTCCCCTCTATGTTTAGCCCCCTGTGAGCAATAAAGAAATAAATATAATTGACTACACTCCAGCATAGCCAGTGTTAAATTGACTAATACCCACAAAAGAATAAAAGAAAATGATTGAACTTCAAAACAGCTTGGCCGATATCTCTCACAGCTTCTTCTATATACTTTTCAATTTCTTCATTCATTTTAACTCACTCACCTTCTATTTTTTCATTTATCAGGTGAATAGCTTTCTGGGAGATCTATTCCATAATCTGTGTGTGTGTGTGTGTGTATGTGTATATGAGAGCGTGTGTGGCATTTGTATCATCTCAGATGTGTGAGCAATGTTGTGTATGCATGTTTACAAGTGTGTGTTTGTATGTGTGTGTGAGTGTGTGTGTGCACGTGTTTTTGTGTGCTGTGTGTCACGTGCACCATCCCAAATATGTGAGCAACACTGTGTATGCATGTTTCAATGTGTGTGTGTGTGTATGTGTGTGTGTGTGTGTGCTTGTGTGTGCTGCTTATCACGTGCACTGAAAGTTTGCAGCAGCTGCAAATTTGACACAAAGAATTATGGCTAAACAAGCCAAATATATTTGTGCTACGGAAAGTGATTCCAAATGCAGAGGATATAAGATTTTTGTTTCTATTTAGTAACAAAATTAACAGTTAAAATAACCATATGCCATATGCCAATGAGGGAACGTCTATGCAACCTTTCACACTGCTAGAAATAGCAGTCAAATCTCCTTTAGATCACACCCTGCAATCTTGTCAGGTTAAACACTGTCACAAGATGTCTGGTACTTTTAATGAATACATTTTATTGCAAAGATTTCAGTTAAATCCCTGGTTTGACGATAACTTCCTCTGTTCCTCCTCACTTGTCTTAAAAAGAGTCACTGCTGCTTACCTTCTTCTGATTAAGCTTAATCCTTTAACATTTAAACCATCCATATCTTGCCAAAATATTCTATCCATTTTATGTGCAAACCGGCCACATCCAGCCTCTCAAACCTACCCAACAATATCATTCTAAAAATAAACAATTTCATCATTGAAATCTCAAAGCTGCAACATAATGCATGATTAATTCAAAACAATGTGAATAAATAAGCATCACAATTGACAGAGTAATCTGAATGCTAAAGGATTAAGCTATAAAAGAAGAGGAAATGAAGAAGGGAAACAACACATTGGATAATGTAATCCTAGAAATGCTACATTGGAATAAAGAATTGGATGGCCATGGTTGGAAAATTTTGATCATAGGTTTGCTGGATCAAGGCTAATCTAGGGTTAAACATTGGCAACATGGACACTTGTAAAAGTGATGACAATAAAAGGCTGAAGATAATTTTTTTTTTATTCTTTTATTTGTTTCAGTCACTGAATTGTGACCCAGCTGGGGCATTATTTACAAAGGTAGAGTTGATCAAATTAACCCCACTTACTCTATTGATCTCTTTTGCTGAACTTGTAGGTTATGAGTACATAAGGATTATTCGTACTATTATTTTTTATCGTATCTTTTTTCTATTTTTTAGTTGTTTCAGTCATTAGACTGTGGCCATGCTGGGGCACTACCTTGAAGAATTTTAATTGAAGGAATTGATCCCTTATTTTTACAAAGCCTGGTATTAATCCTGCTGGTTTCTTTTACTGAACCGCTAAGTTATGGGGATGTAAGCACACCAACACTGATTGTCAAACAGTGGCGGTGGTGGTGGTGATGGGAGACAAACATACACAAAGACACACACACAGAAATATATATATAATTAATAATATCAAGGTAATAAAAATTTTAGAAATTTTTACTACCAGTGGCCTAACGTGTAAAATAATTAGTCAATAGTCTATATATTATTCATATAAATACAGTGTCTCTTATGTGTTTAAGTGTACACTGTATATATATATATATATATATATATCCAATACAAGGAAACAAGCTCCTTTTATAGGGATGTAAAACATCCTATCTTCATTGTTCAATACCCAATATAGTAGAAAACATTTTCTCCAATACAAATGGGTATATATACACAATATATAATAATAAAAGGAAAATGGAGAGTTTAAACTAATTCATTAACATATTATATTATTATTACTATAATATAAAAAAAATATAATCCCTAAAATTGTTTCAGTTCAAACCCCAAGACCAACAACAAATTTATAAAAATTCATATTCTGGAAATATTTTGAGTAAGAATCTCAACAGGATAAAATGGATGAAAATCACATATGAGAAGTTTGAAATCATAAAACAGACTGAATCAATATATGTTTATGTTTGTAAATGTGAGCGTCAATAATTAAATTTTAAAAAATAAAATAAAATAAAAACTAACAGTTATAAAATATGTGTGTGTGTATCTAAGAATATTCATTTAAGTATATTTCTGCGCATTGGTAATTTAAAGCAGAAATAATTTGTAATTAATCTATTGTAAAACAGTAAATATTGACTTTCTGTTCTATACTATTAAGAAAATTACACCATACACAAAAAATTTTCTCAGAAAAATATCCTTTATCCTAACCACGCTGACACTAAATAATATTATAATTAATTTTAATTAATTTTATAAATTGCACTTTAGTCATTATTTATTCTCCATACTAATGTGTACATGAAGAATTCAATGAAAAGTTACTTAATTTTTTTTTTTTTTTTGAAAAAGAAATAAACTCATATTATGTATAAGTATCTGTAGGTTTGAAAGAAATAGAAGAACTGCAAAATACATATCATCATAATAGAAACTTACTAAACATATTTATAAAGAAACTGCATTATTTACTATATGCATAAATATTTATTCAGAAAAATGTCCTTAATCCTCACTAAATAATATTATAAATTCCACTATAATCATTATTTGTTATTTGTACTAATGTGTACATAAAATGATATAAAATAATTTAATAGAACATTTTGTATTTTTTCAGAGGAAAATTAACTTACATAAATTTATTTTCTGGTATTATTTTTATGCATTCATGTGTTCAAAAAGAACAGAAGAACCGTAGATTACATATTGCAGCATGAAAGGTGTTTATAAGCCATTTAAAAACACATAAAAACCATTAGATTCACTTCAACATTTAAATTTAATTTGTCAAAATATTTTTGTCACTTTGAAACTGCAACCTGTTCACTGACAAAATTTTGTGCTTCATCATGGAATTTTGTCAGTGAACAGGTCATGGTTTCAAAGCGACAAAAATATTTTGACAAATTAAGTTTAAATGTTGAAGTGAATCTAACAGTTTTTGTGTTTTTAAATGGCTTATAAACACCTTCCATGCTGCAATTGTTTTTGTTTCAGCACGATCTCAGATCGGGTCACATGCTATGTAAGTACATCTCCGTAAATAAATTCCATATTATTTTAACAAAATT
>NC_068983.1:102056802-102066810 GCF_001194135.2 Octopus bimaculoides
ATATAGAGAGAGAGAGAGAGAGAGAGAGAGAGAGAGAGAGATAGATAGATAGATAGATAGATAGATAGATAGATTCAAAACTGAATGTGGCACTTAAGTTTAGGCACCAGAATATAGTATGGTATTATCCAAACAATTCTTAAAACAAGGTGATCTAAAATCAGAAAAGCAACATGGATTTTAAAGGTTATTGCAGTACGCACATTTCATGCTACTCCATTCATTTAAGTAATGCGAGCATTATATTAAAATGCAAAATGGAGAGCAATCTTCAGCTGCACAAGGATATAGAAAATTTACTGAAAATTTCATTTCAGTAGAATGGACATATTACTGTTGTGGCAACATTTAAAATCTAAGTGGGAATGAAGAATACATAAAAAAACCAACTTGACATAGCCAAGGCTAGCAGGCTAAATGATGATGATGATGATGATGACCTCCCAGACAGAAAATGAAAGACAAAGCCAATCTTTTCAAAATTTGAACTTTGTGTTGAAAAGGTTGCAGTTATATTATACAGCTAATCAGTTTGTCCAAAACTCTACAGTTTCTGTCATATAACCAACATTATTAGTAATGGTTTCTTATATTGACCAGAGGCCTGAAATAATGGAGCAATATAGTGAGTTGAAAAATTTCAATCACATGAAATTATCTAAGAATTTGTAAACCAAAACTCCCTTGTTGGATGTTTATAAGCTAAAAAACGAAGCAAAGCAGATGACAACAATAAGATTGCCTGACTGGTATTTTGAAAACAGAAGATTGCAGATAAAAGTAGTTATATTGTCTTTTAACCCTTTAGTGTTCAGATTACTCGTTGAATGTTTTGAATTATTCATGCATTATCAAATAGCTTTGAGATTTTGATAATATGATTGTGTATTTTTAGAATGACACTGCAGGGTAGGCATGAGAAGCTAAATCTGGCCTTTTTGCATGTAACCTGGATAGGATATCTGGGTTGGATATGGCCAGTTCAAATGCTAAAGGATTAAGCCAACTGTTAAAAGAAGTTTTATTAGATCTCCTCAGGAGAATATATTCTTAGTTGGAAAGATTTAGAAGTGATCAGTATAGATACAGAAAAAGAAGGAATACAGTAACAATCATTATGAGTATAGATAATATTGTAGTGGAAATGTACCTCAGAGAAGTGTTCTACATGCTAGCTACACATGGCATAGTGTCTCATACATATAATAGAGTGACTTGAAAATCTTCAGTAAATAGAGATTTTTCATGCAATTAGTAGGAAAAAATCTCAGTCTATCTTTAAAAAAACACAGAAAGAGCAAAACAAATAAGAGTAATAAGTCAAATATTAGGTTCTTGATATAGCAACCAACTATATTACATACATGAGCAAGCTTGCTTGCTGTTCTGTACTGGGGAAACATTTATAGAATTGATTTGCTTCTGGCTGATCTGGATATGGCAAATTAAGAGACATCCAGAAAAATTTGCAATGTATACATCTACGCATATGGTTTGTCAAATGTGACTCTTGAAATTATTAGCAAAGTGAAATGTTGCCTTTCAGTAAATAAATTAACATTCCAGTGCTGCAGTATGTATTATGTAGTTACTATATTTCGTACATTTGAAGCAGTCCAATGCATAGAAATAAATAAATAACATGGGTGATATAATAGTATTAATGCAACCCAGAACAGACAATATAAGAAATAATTCATTATAAATTTGCTTACTTATTCATTGAGCAGAGTGGCACAGTGGAGGCATGCTAGGCCTTAACCAAAAGGTCTATAGATCAAAACTAATCTCAGCAAAGAAATGGATACTATTTTTGATACTAATACACCACAACTAAGTTGTCTATAAATATTCCAACTACACACACACACACACACACACACAACACACACACACACACACACACACATATATATATATATAATAATAATATCAGGGATAAAAATCCAAATTTACAGGTAAAAACTCAATTAAAGTCAATTTATTAAAAATTAAAATTAAATTAAGTTTCACAGTATAAAATATAAATACATATAGTTTTAGGGAAAAGAACCAAGGTTCATGAACTCATCGATGAAAATCCAATGTCACATATAGAAAAATTAATAAGTAAAAGCGCAATAAATAAGTATAATATAATACAAAGTAAATATCATAAGATATTATTATCATTATCTTATGATATTTACTTTGTATTATATTATACTTTTTTATTGCGCTTTTACTTATTAATTTTTCTATATGTGAGTGGATTTTCACCGATGAGTTCATGAACCTTGGTTCTTTTCCCTAAACCAATATATATATATATATATATATATATATATATACATACAAAGGGAGGTACAAATATTATGCAATAAAAATTTATACAGGGTGAAGGGGGTCACCAAATGACTTGAGTACACCAAAACCCAAGTAGTGTAGTAATCGGAGATGACAACATCATGACTTTTCACTAAGAATGTAGAATGATGTTACTTATCCACAAGCTGGAAAGGAAATACCAAGTCGACGGCTTTTGAATTTGAAATCAGAATATGAAAAGATCTAAAACTAATTAAAACAGTAAATTATTTAGCTTGGTACTTTCCATTTCTACCACACAACTGTTGTAGAGAAGTTTTAATCAATAGAATTGCCCTCAGTATTTGACTGGTATTTTATTTCATCAATATCAGACAGATGAAAGATAAAGCCGACCAGTCGGATTTGAACTCAGAATGTAAACGATTATAACTAAATACTGCAAAGTATTTTGTCCAATGCTCTAATGATTCTGCTCTATGCAAAAGTAGTAAAGTTGGCCTATATCCAGTTAATATTATATATGCTTTTTGCTTTTAGATTAGTTCAAAGTAGTTATTAGTTTTTATGTAAAATAAATAATATCTACATTATTGTTTTAGTGAAAATACAAAAAGAACAACAATTGATATACATAAAATATTATATTTGCTTACTTGATTTACATCCAGTTTCCCAAGGTGGCAAAGGTTAAATAGTTGTTTATTTATGAGGCATTATTTTACAGTCAAATGCTCTTCCTGTTGTTAACCCTTACTTGATATTCAAATAAGAAATATTTTTTTATTCTTATGCAATTTTGAAAATGTAGAGCTATAAGAGAATTCATTTAACAGACAATGTCAGCATAACATTACAGCTTCTGGTCAAATGGTTTCATGCAAAGACACAGAATGTAAACATTCACACACATACACACATATGTGCATGCACACACAGACACACACATACACACACACACACACACACACATGCACACACACACACACACGTACAATAAGCTTCCATAACATCCACCAATTCCACTCACACGGTATTGGTCAGCCCAAGACTACAGTAGAGGACATTTGCCCAAGGTGCTACACAGTGAGATAGAACCTAAAATCATGTGGTTATAAAGCAAATTCTACGCACACACAACCATACCTGCACCTGTTTCCATGCCTGCATCTATAGCCATATCTGCACTTAATGTTGACATTTATGTTTAACCTCAAACCAACCCTGATCAAACAAACCTATGGTCAAAGGAATTTCAGCTGTAACTTTCTCATATTTTTAAAAAACCTTTTTGGCTTTTCTTTTTTTTTAAGACAATAGGATGTTTGCTATATTAGGATGATTTGGCTGCTATTTCTAGCAGATGAAGCAATCACATTGAGTCTCTCTTACTGTGTCTCTAGGACGTACAACTGTTGAAAAAAGATGTGGCATTGGAGTTGTCCCTTCATTGATAACAAATTCCGATCTAATACTGGTGGTGTCCCACTGTGTGAGAACTTATTCTAAAACATAGACAAAAACAAGGGAATTAGAAACAAGGCATTTCTGATTTCATGCACCCCCCCCCCCACACACACACATACTCATGCATGTAGAAAGAGAGAAAAAGAGGAGAGAAAGAGTAGGGAGGGAAGAAGCTGATTGAGAAAGATGACAGGAGGATTTTAGTTATATTAGTTGAGAAGTCCTGGGGCCGACTTGTTAAACTGTTGGACTGATGATTATAAAGTCATGGGTTCTATTTCCAGACCAGGCAGTGTATTGTGCCTTTGGAAAAGGGGATTTGTTTCAAGTTGTTCCAATTTTAATCAGCTGAAAATGAATTTTCATCTGCTGGAGTGAGGCACTTTGCAGACCATGACAACTATTATTAACGGTAACCAACATATACTGAATGTTTCATAACCTACTTTATATGCAGTAATATGTAAATGTCTGTCCTATCTGATGTATCGCACTATCATGGACATATCTTTCAAAAGTATTCAATAGATGTCCACCCAACAGATATATAGATATTTTTTCTCATCTGTTACCATGGATTTTTACATCATAACAGCAAATATGTCATGATATATGCCAGTCATCTAAAGCACATACTTTTAAATTTCATTGATAGCTGCGTGGTTGTGAAGTTCACGTCGCAACTAGATGGTGCTAGGATTGATTCTGCAGTGAGTCACCTTGGAGAAGTATTTTCTACTATAAGCCTCAAGTTGATTAATACTCTTTGAGTAGAATTAGGTTGTTGAAAAGTGTGCAGAAACTTATCACATGTATGTGAGTGTCTGTCTATGTTTTGGTGGTGTTTATATTATGTTTTGAAGGCATGTGACCTAGTGGTTAGTGCTGCACTCATAATCGTGAGATTGTGATTTCAATTCCCAGACCAGCTGTGTGTTGTGTTCTTGAGCAAAAACTTCATTTTGTGTTGCTCCAGTCCTCTTGGCTGTAAATGGGTAACCTTGTAACAGATTAGTTAGTGTACAAGGGTGAGATAGTGACTTGGGAAAATCACCTGAACGGAGGCCTCACAAGCCACATTTCGTATTCAGCAATCAAAAAGATGAATAGCACAACTTGTACTGTAAATCCCGACTGGTTGGGATTGGTTATTCAACCACATTGAAGATCATTCATTCATTCATTACCTTACTATCATTACTGTTAACCATAGTTATTATTAGTTTAATTCTTTAATTCTTTTACTAGTTTCAGTCATCAGACTTTAGCTATGCTAGTGGCACTGTCTTTAAGGGCTGGTTTAGTTGATATCAAACCCAGTACTTATTTTAGCCTAGTACTTATTTCATTAATCGCTACTAGATTTTTCATTAAGTTAGGTGACACAAAAGAGCGCAACAAGCAACAGCAATTGTCAGGCAAGTGTAAACATTAGCATATGTATATGCATCTCCTGTGTTACACAAGCATTGCATTCCTGAAAATGTTGCAAAAAAACTGGAATTTCAAGATGTGAAACCAGTTTTTTTCCAAAGATTTCCATCATACTGAACAATGGAGACCAATGAGAAAATAGGTTTTGTGTTACAGAATTCTACATTGCAATATGAGGTAGGCCTCTGTGTGTATGTGTGTGTGTGCACGCACATGCATGTGTGTGTGAGTAACCATACATAGTAGACATACAAACATTGCAAATTCAGCTATTTCTCTGTAAATTGAAAAAAAAAATGATAAAAATCCTTAATTGATTTTTGAACCTTATTGGAGTTTCATCAGAAGTATCTACATCACCCAACCAATTCCAGAGAAACAAACAGCCATTCCATTTATATACACAACTAATCTAGTAACTTCAGAGAACAAGAACAACTAATTTGCATTTTATAAGTGTTTAACACTTTATATAATATACATACACAAATATTGACACACACACACACACACACACACTCACACATACACACATATTGCTCATTCTATTAAAGTCTGTTTTTTTTCCAATGTTATTACCATGAGTTAGACAGGAACTAATTTGAGGTAACATTTTATGGCTGGACACGCTTCCTGTCACCAATTCTTAACTGTTCTCAAGTAGGGATTTTCTTTATTCTGGTTTCCAAAAGTTTAGTGTCTGGTTTGAATGTCAACAAAGAATGCAAACATCAAATCAACATCTTATTTAGATGGTGACAAGTGAAGCTGTGGAATGTTAAGATTCACACACGCACACACACACACACACACAATGAGCTTCCATACACTTTCTGTCTACCCTTTCCAATCATAAGACATTGGTGTAGTTATTTGTGTGTTTATGTGTGTGTGTGTGGAGGTGCAATGGCCCAGTGGTTGGGGCAGCGGACTCGCGGTCATAGGATCGCGGTTTCGATTCCCAGACCGGGCGCTGTGAGTGTTTATTGAGCGAAAACACCTAAACCTCCACGAGGCTCCGGCAAGGGATGGTGGCAAACCCTGCCGTACTCTTTCACCACAACTTTCTCTCACTCTTACTCCCTGTTTCTGTTGTGCCTGTAATTCAAAGGGTCAGCCTTGTCACACTGTGTCACGCTGAATATCCCCAAGAACTACGTTAAGGGTACACGTGTCTGTGGAGTGCTCAGCCACTTGCACGTTAATTTCAAGAGCAGGCTGTTCCATTGATCAGATCAACTGGAACCCTCGATGTTGTAAGCGACGGAGTGCCAACATGTGTGTGTGTGTGTGTGTGTGCGTGCATGTGTGTGTGTGCGTGTGTGTATGAGAACACAATGGGTGAGAAAGGAACTTCTTAGCTACGTATCCCTACTTGCATCTATAATGTCCATTTTTCCATGATGGCATATTCATACTGCATTACCTCATATAAGGGACTTAATAGTCCTAAGTTTGAATTAACTCACTCCAAGACAGTTTATGCCTATTTCTCTGACAGGCACCTTCCAACATCATGTCATTATATTTTTTTCAATGATTAGATCTTATCTTTTCCTATTTCATGTCAATAACAATATCTTTTCAATATATCAGATCAAGTAATGCCATTCATATGCAAGTGTATATCCCCAAAGGTCATATATAACACTTCTGTCCTCAAGTTAATATAAGATTTCTATATAAATATTCCTTTACATACACACATGCATGTGTATGTGTGTGTCTGCATGTGTATGCAACCAACTTTAGTTGTAGTTAGATGAAGTAGTTCTCTGAACTTATTTTATATTTTGCTCTCATTGAAATTGTTATTGTAATCCCTGCTTCAACTGTAGAAATATAACAAGTATTATCTCACTCAGACATCAGAGAATAACTACTATTTTCTGTGATCCAGAGATAACATAATACTTCCAGTGAATTATTTTATCAGGTTGTGGCCTTCAGTCCTTGAATACTTGCCCTAGAAAATATATTTATATATAATATATTGATTCTGCCCTCATGCACTGCCTGCTTTCTTCTTATTTTCTGAATAGATTAATTTTCCTTAATCAATCAATTCATGTTTTAATTTCAAATGTAGTTCCTGGTTTCACTTTGTATAAAGAAATTCCCATAAAATTCCAGTATGAAATTCATCACAAAAGTCTTTTTAGTGAAAATGTTATCATTTTCAATGAAAAAAAAAAAAGAAGAGAAAAACATAGAAAAATAAACTATGCGTTTGAAATAGCAGACTGTTAGCATTTTGATAAATACATAAGAAAGTTATATTTTTAATTTTTCCAACATTTATTAATTTCACTAACAGAAACAAAATTTCACTCCTATAATCAAGAATAAGCATTTACAAAGGCATTCAAAGTTCAATGGAATCAGTTCATAGTTCAGGATATATTAGAACAATCAGAGTAAAGGAAATAGATTAGAAAATTCAGATCTATTTTAAAACGGGGGCGCCAGTATTTTCTTAACGAAACACTAACGAAACACTTTGAAACTTGGGACACTGGTAGAATGTGTCATATAAAACATCTTTTACTCTTAGTCTTCTTAACAAAAAAAAGGAATTCGCAAGTTATTCCATGTTAAAGTTGTCGTATTTCTGTAATTTCAACCAATCACTGACGTCTATTCAGCTCAATAGAGTTACTACTGGGCAGTCATAAAAATGTTATTCCCTGTGACATATTTCATCCGATTTAATCGTAATTTATACGCATATATTGTTTAATATAATAAATTACGCTGTGCGTATCTATGTGTGTAACAATTTTAGAGTTCGGATTCTAGAGTTAGGGTTAGGGTTACGGTTAACAGTCTAGTTAGGGTTAGGAGATTAATACGATATACACCGTTACAGCGCTAACTGTTTTCAACTGAATAGACGTCAGTGATTAGTAGAAATTATCGAAATAAGACAATTTTTTACATGAAATAAATTTGAATACAAAAATATTTTTCTGTTCTATAACACAAAATAGATAAGTATACAAAGTTTGAAAGTCTTTCCGTACCAAAAACACTACATAAAACATAAATGAAAACTGGCGCCCCCGTTTTAAAATAGATCCGAAAATTCTTACTATACAGATTATTACAATAGCTACAGCATTAAATGTTAAAATGCATATCAAGTTGAATTTTCATGTCATACAGTGCAGGAGACAAGAAGTAGATTGCGAAGTGAACATAGTAGTTCTCTAGCATATCTAAATTTCTGTGCCTTTTATAATCTCATTATCACTGAAATTAGTAATAAAGTGAACTGCCAGAATCATTAGCATGCCAGACAGAATGCTTAGTGGCATTTTGTCTGTATTTACGTTCTGATTTCAAAAACTGCTATGGTCGTCTTCGCCTTTCACTCCTTCAGGATTGATAAAATAAGTACCAGTTGAGCACTGGGGACAATGTAAATGACAAGTTCCCTTTCCCAAAATTACTACCTTGTGCTTATTGTAGAAAGAATATTACTAAAGTTATTTCAAACAAGCCTCTATTTTTAACATGTTTAGTTAAATTAGAACTTATATTTAAACCTATTGAGCATCATGCTTATATCCCATGACTATGTATTAATGTTTACAACTATAATAACCAAAATATACTTACAAAAGGGCATAAATTATGCTGCAGTTATTTAGTTTATTTTAAAGTCTGAAGTTCTATACCTGTATATTTGTTGCTAGGCAATGATACAATGTGTGGGTGGCTAAACAATGACTTGCTTATGAATACAAGCATAGTAGCCAATCTACTATAGTTTCAAAGACTAAAATGAAAATAAGAGTGTTGAAAACTGAATCTTGAAAGACATATACACATTTCAGACTCCATCAGTTCACATTTTACCCTTCCATTAATTTAGTGAAAGAAGAGATTGTGGAAAAAGTAATCTCTAAGATTGTAAAAATTTTAAGTTCTGTGTTTCTAATATTTTTGCATTATATTTGACTTAGTAACCCTTAATTGAATACATCTATCACTGAAATTTATTCTGATTTATTTCACTTAAGGTTAGTAGATGAAATAAATTCTGACCTAGTTTAATATCTAGCATTCATGATTCAAGATTCAAACTTTAGTGGGTCATCTTAGAGGATCAATCTGATAACAAACTTTATAGTTATATCAAAATTCTCATTACTTCTCTTATTCTTTGCATTCAACACTACCTATCCTCTACTAAAATGTAAGACTGTCTAAACCATTATACTCCAGTTCACTTCAAACTTTAATGATAACATCTTAAATAAAGCTGCATGGACATGTTTTTAACCTGAATGAAATTTGAATGCAGATGAATAAACAGGATGCAAATGAAAATCACATTGTGAGATATCCATGCAGCAGAAACATATGTTGGATTGAGGTTTAAATTAAATATGCTGTGTAAATGACTGAATAGGTGTATAATTAATTTTCCTTATTTATTTGACTCATCTTACATATATGTAGTGAAACTACCTATCGTCACTAGATACAAAACTACCTATCGCCATTAGATACAAAACTGCTATCGCCATTCTTCTCATTTAAATATAAATAAACGCGGGTGTAGTAGAGAACCCATTCCTTGTCATCACGTGACTGATTATTATTCGAAGCGGCAACTTCTTCGAACCGTTCCCGCCAGAACGCAAACTGACCAATCACAGTCCCTAATAAGGTCACGTGATAGAGTATTAAACTGAAGCCATCGGGAGCCTATAGTTTGTTATAAATAGCTTTAACTCGGCAGCCAAATTTGTCTCGGTCCAGTTTCTCTTTGAGATCTGTTCCGTGTACCAC
>NC_068983.1:102067070-102067683 GCF_001194135.2 Octopus bimaculoides
CCAGCATCATCGTCATGACCAACACGATTACTACCAAGCAGCCTCTACACCACCAGCGTCAACACGACTTACTATGTACACCAAACCAAACCTCCGCGGCACATCTCTCTCTTCGATTCTGTTAGGTGACTCAGCTTCACCACGATAAATAAACAGACAAGAGTTCTCAGCCAGCGACGAACATCTGTATAACAAGAATCACGGCCCGGCATCGATGCCACGACATCACAACTAGTGATCAGCTCTGCCACTCTCAGCCTCCCCTCACTTCACATACAGACTCATACTATTGGGCACACAAGAACTGGTATAAGATTGCTCACGTGTTATTGACTCTCTTTCTATCTGCTGTAATATTTCACATACACACACATGTATCACTCACATACATACTTTTCTTTGTACGACGGCCTGTCTTTGATTATGTTCTTATATGTCGCATTCACACTCTCACACAGAAATACATCTTTAACGCTACAATAAATATTTCTGTTATTCATCTTATACGGTTGTGGTCTTTCATTACTGGTCATCTATGTTATCGTCGCATAACATATCATGTATATCATCATTGATATGTATATTTGTGTTCGACCGTGTGACACGTTTAAAT
>NC_068983.1:102067804-102076250 GCF_001194135.2 Octopus bimaculoides
ATATATATATATATATATATAGATATATATATATACACACACACTCATAATATATAATATATAGTTGGAATTTACAAAAAAAACAGAAGACGAAGACGGGCGTGTAAACAACAAACAGATGTATTAGTTTAATGCTCGGGAAGTGAGAAAGTCTTTTACGTTTCGAGCCTACACTCTTCAACAGAAAGGAACATAGAAATAAGCATCGAGAGAAAATAAAAAAAGGTTTAGTGTCTAGTGATCAATCATGGCAAATGCTGGACAGAGGTGGTCAGACAGGAGAGCTAGGAAGAAGGGGAGATAAAAAAAAAATTGTGGTGATCCCAAAATGAAGGTGCGCGTGCGTATGCATGTATGTGCATGTGGATAGGGGCTGGTGACCTTGACGTGCATGTGTAGGTGTGTGGAAGATGGTGTGGGTGCTGATGCAATCAGATTTTGAGCAAAACCATCAATTGCTTGATTATCCTCTTAAAGTAGCACAGATGTGGCAACACTCTTGCTGCAGGTGTTTAGAGAGTTACCACCTATGCTGACACATGCCTTCATTCCATCGTATAGATGTGTATGCAAAACCATTATTATTATCCTCACCACTACTACAACTGCAGCCAGTACCACCACCAACAACAACAACACAATATTGAACCAACAAAAGAACCTCTGTATGGTTGCTTGACCTGCAAGAAACACCAGCCAAATCTCCTCGAAATCATATTGTACTGTCTATAAAAGAAAAGGACACATTGGATAATGTAGTCCTAGATGTATTATGCTTAATCAAGACCAAACTAGTGCTAAGCAACAGCAACATCACCACCAGCACCATAATTACTATTATCATTAGGCGAGGAGCTTGCGACGACGATGGCGGCGGCGGAACAGCGCGTGACTGCCGAAGCCCGTCTTCTGCGGTTTCGTTCTTCACTAACAACCTCCCACCATGACCACTATTATCAACCTCCCAACCACTTCCATCATCATCCCAGTCACCATTTGTTTATAGCTTGTTGATGCAATCCTAATCTTGAAATGGGGAAAAAAAATGTATCTACTCTCAATGTTGGAGCTATCCAGGTTAATCTTGGTAATCATCAGTCAGTTAATACAACACACCAAACACACTCAATACTGTATGCTTGAACACAGAAGTAGAAGTAGACCAATTAATCAACAATATCAAGAGACATTTCAATTTTTCTTCACATTTAATTGGAAAGCTTAGGCTACAGAGCAAGTTAGCTTTGTTTGTCATAGGTAGGAAAAGCCCAAACATTCATACACAAACAATACACACAGAAAAACACAACATACAAACACAAGACGTACACAAAACAACACACACACACACACACACTCACACACACACTCACACACACAATACACATACTACATCGATATACACAAATCTAACACTGAAAATCTATGATGGATTCAACAATAAAACCCTCTCACACAAACCATTCTTAGGACCAATCATCATCACCATCATTTAGTGGTTATTTTCTATGCTGGTATGGGTAAGACAGTTTAGCTGGAGCTGCATCCAGGCTGCAGTCTGTTTTTGCCTTGGTTTCTATAGCTGGATGCCCTTCCTAATGCCAACCACTCCACAGAGTGTATTGGGTGTCTTTTATGTGTTACCAGCATGGGTGCCTTTTATGTGTCACTAGCATGGGTATTTTTCAGTAAGACTTTCAATTCCATTCCCTCCTATTCACTCACATGAAAAAAAATATTCAGTGCTGCTTGAATAAAAGATGCAAAATGCTAGTTAGAAATCTACACTACAAGAACAACCTTTACAGAACATGACTCTTCAGTGATGTACTGTCTTTTCACTCACACTTTTTAACCTATAACTATACATACAACACAAGCACACAAAAGACAAAAACACTGAGCATACAACTGTATACAAATCCTGAACAACACTAACAACAAATGGTTGACATGTAGCAATGTCTTTCATGTGTGAGAATACATATGTACATGTGTGCACATATTTATGTATATATGTATGTACATATGTGAAACTTGTGTGCATGTATGTAATTCAAAGAGCATGAGGTTGTTTGATTAGAGTTTTAAAATGTTAGATCTCACAGATGAGGTAACCCAATATTCTATCTGTATCCTTCTAGATGCTCTGCTGTAAAACAAGCCATGCTATGACAATATAAAATAAATGAATAAAGAAACAAAACAATGTTGAACCAATAAGAACAGTGAAAAATGTTACATCTCTGCATTGAAATCAGTTTTGACAGGAATTATCATTTGTCTATATCTGTTGTTGTTGTTGGCACTCCGTCGCTTATGACGTCGAGGGTTCCAGTTGATCCGATCAACAGAACAGCCTGCTCATGAAACTAACGTGCAAGTGGCTGAGCACTCCACAGACACGTGTACCCTTAACGTAGTTCTCGGGGATATTCAGTGTGACACAGTGTGACAAGGCTGACCCTTTGAATTACAGGTACAACAGAAACAGGAAGTAAGAGTGAGAGAAAGCTGTGGAAGAGTACAGCAGGGTTTGCCACCATCCCCTGCCGGAGCCTTGTGGAGCTTTAGGTGTTTTCACTCAATAAACACTCACAATGCCCGGTCTGGGAATCGAAACCGCAATCCTATGACCGCGAGTCCGCTGCCCTAACCACTGGGCCATTGCACCTCCTCTATATTTGTAACTGAGAACAATTGACAGGTGGTCTGTTTCTTAATTGGTCATAGACATTGATTCATGTGATATTGAGGAAGATGAAACTAATAAAAGATTTGGAGGGAATATTCTCACCAGAAATATTGGGTAATAAAATATAATAAACTATTACATTTGATATAACCAGGGATCATATAATGTATCATATGTTAAATTATCCAAAGCTATACCAGATGTAATGGTTTCATGTGATTAAGAATTTTAATTTGTTATCACAGCATGGTACCTTGACAAAGTATTCTTTACCATAGTTTCGGACTGACTCCAGCCTTATGCATAAAATTAACTAGAAAAAGTCTGTATGGAAGTTCACTGGATGAAATACACACAGGTCCAGCTCTGTTACACAGTGTCATACTGAATATGCCTAAGAATTATGTTGTAGTGAGAACTAGAATTGAACCTAACATATTTTAGTTACCAAGTCAATGGGCATGAATTGATCACACATTCTAATTATCAAACCAATCAGCTCACAACTACATCATGACTGTAATCTCAAACATCTTTGAGATATGCATACATTTCTCTAGTTATAAGTAATTTCACACCAAGAACAAACAGCAGAGATATAAGAGAGTGCTGGAGAACAGTCACTTCTTGTCAAGCAAACCAGAACAATCAGAGATATGTGAGGATCATCAGAAAACACCCACCTCATCTTTCATCACCCAGCAACACCATGTTTTCATTAGTTGAATCCAGCTTGAAATAAAAAGGAATTCTTCTTCATATTTGCAAGCCAACTCTTTCTAGAATCTCAAACCTAATTAGTCATTGTTATACTTTATTCCAATTCCTACATGCTCTAATAGCAGTTATTAGAAGTTTAATTCAATTGCTCTCTTGTGCAATAAATCTTACAATTTAAATATATTATATCATGTTCGTGTCTGTTTAACATGCCACTCAGCTTACACCAATAAGTACCAACACATATAAGGGTACAAATGTCTGTGGTATACTCAGTCATTTTTCACTATAATTTAATAAATAGGTAGCTCTGTTGATTGAAAAGCAGAAAGTCATTCAAGAGAATCGATGAGGGAAGGAGGAGAAAAGAAGAGAGAAGAGAAATGGGGAGAAAGAAAGGAAGAGAATCCATCAGTATGTGTCAAGAAACCATTGTCATTAATTTAACATTACTTTTTAACTTAGATGGAACACATCTGCAGTAAGGCGTATCACTCCTACTGTCAATACTTTTATCTAGTCTGTAAGGCAAAGTGTCTTCAAATCCAACCTTACTGCTCCTTCTTGTCTTCTGCCATAGTCAATTAATGTCACTTTTAAGAATATTTCTTAAAAATAGTTGAGTGGTCACAACATGCTCAAATATAAGAGATGAAGGGTAACAGTAAGTCTATTTCTTGGGTTTCAGAGCAATAGAAGACTTGGTACTATTACAACTTTCCATCTAATGCTGCAGATTCCAATCAAAAATAAACTCTGATAGTTCATGAAATATGTACTAGTTTATCAATCAAAAAGTTTTATTTTAATAGTGTTTTGCAACAGGTCCTAGTAACTGAATAGTAAATTTGCAGGAAAGTACAGTTGATGTTGTAATAGTTTGTGTGTGATGTTGACAAGAGTGAGAACATAATTAATAAATCATTCATTGCAAAGCTTATAATTTATGGAAAGCTATTTTTTTCCCCCAAATATATTGTCTTCCTATAAAATAGTTTAAGGCTTGAATCCAAGAGTTTCTGTTATCAAACATCATGTTTCTTGAATTATTTATTAATCATTCTTTATACTGATATTCTACTTGTATTATTATTAAAATATATTTTAAAATCCATAAGCCTAACACCAAGTAATTCTGCATAAAATATACCTCTGCCTGAGGTAGGAACAGCCCAGCTTGTGTATAGAAATACCACAAACATGGTTCCTGGTGATGAACAGAGAACAAACTGTTTGAAGTAATAGCGGAGTCTATGTAGGAGCTTTAGAAAAGTCTTGAAGCATAGATGACTGTTTCTGAGTTGGAGGTCAGAGTGGATAACAGTATCTGAAATTTATTGTGCTGAAGATGACAAGGAGAATAAATTATCAGGCAGATAGATAATGGACTAAAGGACTAACATTTTATATATATATGTGTATTACATGGATGACCAAGAACTGACAAACCTGGATCACTAGAAGCAGTGGATACTATGAGATTTTTAATTTATATTAGTGAAGAATATTGAAGATTCTGACATCATGATATCAAAGGGTTTAAGATAGAGGAAGGAAGTTCAATAAAGAATTGCCACCTTAGATGATGACAATGAAATCGTGTAGCTACTCAAAAGAAATCAATTGTATTCATAATCCATCCTTAGTGCAAAGATTATTATGTATCATAAGCATAACATGAAATACAGTCTAGTAACATATGGAAAGTAAAGACTGTGGATTGAAAGTGTAAGACGAAAGAGTTAAACATTAATCAATGGATGATGTGCAGTATAAATCTGATCAACTGAATGCAGGTATGTTGGAAAAGCAATTGAGTAGTAAAGGAATATCAATACTTTTGATATCCAGCTGAATTGAGATAGCTAAGAAAGCAATTAAATATGCATGTGCAAAGGATACATCGTAGGACTGGAATATATAAGAAAAATTGTAGAGAATCGTAGGTGGATGATATAAAGTTTTCAGTGTGTGTATTAGTGTAGAATCTTAGGATTTTATTGATTCATTAACTTTGAAAATAAACTGAAAATAAAAATGATTCACTGAGGTTGACGTAAGCATTCAAAAGACTGGGCTAGTTTACGGACAAATGCAAGTTGTCAATGCTCTTGATTAGAGCTATTTTCAAATCTTTGAATGATTACTTGACTATAAAGAAACTAGAGAATAAAAGAATGGCTTATCATCCACGAATAATGCTTTCCAAACGTTTGTGTGGGAAGCAGTAATAATTAGCATGCGTGTATTGGATGTGTACAGTATAAGAAAGAATATTGAAATTCGAGTTTCAGCAAATAAGATAATAAAATCAATGTTTCTCATATCAAAAGCTTTCTTCACATTTTGGGACTTATCTTCATAAGAATCTCCCATTTGGAATAAATTGATGTGTAAGAAAATTCTTCAAATATAAACAGTGAATATTTTAACTTTATTTCTTCAGATCTGAGGTTCACGACTTTCAATCAAGATATTCCACCAGAGATCGTTTATCTTTAAAATGTTTATTGGGTTGTTTTACACAGTCACTTTCTTTTTAACCCAAAAGCACAACATTTGCTATCCTTTAAAAATTTCTATTTAACAGTGAGCGAATAGCTATCAGGCACTTTTTGTACAAAGCAAAGACGGCTGATTGATTGTTGCTTTAGGATATCCGTTTTGGACATACATATTTAATGTTTGGGGCCATTAGTTTTCCTGTTTAAAGATGTGTAGAGTAAAAGTATGTATATTTCGTAACCGTACAAGACTATGTACACCGATATTTGGAACTTCATACCAGCGTGGGTTGCGATTGGAGTAAGACGCGCTATATTTTATTAAAATTATTTTCTTCCGAAATTTTGCGCCCAGGATAAACGCTTCTATGGTCCCATCCAAGCTACGCCACTACTTCGTACAGTGTTTATAAAGTTTCATGTGATTGATTATAAAGCTTCACTTCGTAAACTGGTTTCCAACATGATTTCACGCGAACATCGCAATACTTCCAAACACCATCACTTAACATTAAACAAATTTAATATATCAAACGTAAGAGCGCCAAATAAACTGGAACATATTTTGTGACCATGTCCTATGCATATTTCCAGTTGCCAAATTGATAGGGATTTACTTTAGATAGAATAAATAAATACATGACTTTACATAAATTGCTCGCTTTATAATTAGCACCGACAGCTAGTTTCGAATAAATGTTTCTTACAAAATGAATGTTTCTTACAACAATGAGCTATTATTATGAGAAAATAAAAAGGTGGCGAAGTGGCAGAGTCGCTAGAGCGTCGGAAAAAAACCTCTTGAGGTTTTTAAGGCGACGAGCTGGTAGAATCGTTACCGCGCCAAACAAAATGCTTTGCGGTATTTCTTCCGGCTCTTTACGTTCCGAGTTTCAATACCGCCGAGGTTGACCGCCCTTCATCCTTTCGGAGTTGATAAAGTATAGAGTTTAGTACCGGGGCCGATGTAATCGACTAGCTCCCTCCTCCAAAGTTTCAGGGCCTTGTGCCTGTAGCAAAAAGGATTATGACAAAATAAATAAAAGTCGCAATGTCCATGCCTTTGAAATTGTTTTAAAGAAATGAATTTATAATAATTATGATCTTTTATTGGCACAATGCAACAGCAGACGAAGAGACATGTCAGAGACAAGTTATAGAAAAATTGGAAGAGATTGTAAACAAAAATCAGATGACTAAATAAGAATATTAGTATACGCACTTTATAAACATCTAATGTGATTCCTAAAGAACGAACATATCAGATATTTGTAAAGTACCACCTAAAGCCAACAATCAAAATCAAATATAACCTCATAGATTAAGGATTATCCTAACAAGGAAGGACAAGTGCCCTCATTTGACTGTTATCTCCTGTCTACAGGCGCATACATAGAGTAAACCCATTCGTGCTACGTTTCTTATTCACATCCACCTTTCGCCAAGTTTACAGAAGAGTAGCACATCTCTTCTCAAGTAGAACTTGTAAACGTCGATAAGGCCTTGGCCGAAGTGAAAAGTATATGTCTTTCGTTCATTTAGTTGTGTCCACCGCACACTCTTTCACTAAAACGACCAGTCAGGAAAACTATTTGTTCTTCGCTGCTAAAACAAAGTGGCGGGGCGATCTTCACAATGGCCGATAGCTGGATCCGTCCTACATGCAACAACAGCTGTTCGACAAAAATCGACGAGTCAGCAATACTGGGATGCAGAGCAAACAAAACGGTTTTATGTGCATCTCAAACAAGCCTGGCTGAGAGCACTTTCCTGCCTGAAGTGCTTATCTCGAGCCGGAAATGTTCACCTTGCTCTATAGCACTGCCAGTCAAGGGATTTCTGGAAGTTATCTATTATCCACCGGAATAGACAAGCCAGTCGAGTCATTTTGCCATTCAGAGTTTACTCCAAGAACATCATTGTCTGTCCCCTCCACAAGTCCTTTATAGAAAGCTAACATGAAAGTTCCACTAACTGTGTGACCCAATGGTATTGGACCGTGAGCGCCCGACAGAATTCCAAACACCAGGTGCCAAGTGTTGGTCTTCGTTTGATCCAGGCGTGTTAAAGTGAAAAATGGGGAAGCATGTCAGCCAAAGGCGATGACATTTGCTCTTGCTCACTGTTCAGAAACCTCTATAGATGCCGCAACAACACTTGTCCGTACAATATTAGCCATAGCATATCGAGTCCTTCCCGAAGAGAATGATGGCAGTAGATGGACCAGTTAATGAGTAAAACCCGTCCTTTCCAAAAGAAGTAATAAAGCAAACGTTCTAATGTGGTTAAACGAAAGCTGAGACAAGACGCGACGGTTTGGCAGTAATGTAGGATAAGGGATAATACACGATAAAGTGTGCTGTGAATTTAGTTTTATACATGATAAAGCAGAATCACTTGCTCTATTTTGAATTTTGATATTTTTACATGTACTTCATATTTCTAAAAATAATGAAGCTCATTTCAAACTTTACATTTAACCGTCGTTTCTATGAATACTAATATCAACGAGTTTATATAAGTACAG
>NC_068983.1:102076734-102090311 GCF_001194135.2 Octopus bimaculoides
ATATATATATATATATACATACATACATACACATGTATACACACACGCACGTACACACACACACACAACTCAAATCCTTAGCCACCTGTCTTGCTATTTCTTCGTGTTTGTTGTCAATATTCTCCTTGTATGCTTGTGCATAACTGAGGTTATGTATGCGACAGTCACTACACAACGGCATTTCCGTGTCTAGAGAATATAATACTATTATTGCAATTCCTATTAGTATATAAAACTGAACACTGTTGATATCCAATATGGTTATCCACATCACTGCTTTGATCTAAGTGCATTCGTTAGCAAAAACACAAAGAAAAAGAGGATAAAAACCCATTTATTTATTTATTTATTTATTTCCTAATCCTTTTGTTATTTCGTCATGTGCTTTTCCATTTTCTAAAATCTCAGATCTTTAACATTTCAAGAGTTACAGCAGCATTCAACAAGAATCGCGCTCGCGCGTACACACAGACACGCATGCACGATTAAGCACACCCATACATGCGTACATATATGCATACATACAAACGTATGTATATGTGAATGCGTATACCCAATTTGTGTGTGTATATACACACACACACACACACATATATGTATACGCACATATGTGTGTATATGTAAGTATATATATATATATATATATATATATATATATGTGCGTATTTGGTGCGCATATATGTTTGAGCTTGTTTCATATATATACATACACATATATACATATAGATAGATAAATAGAGAGAGAGAGGGGGCGAGACTAGATTAGATAGATAGATAGATAGATAGATAGATAGATAGATAGATAGATGTGTGTAAGTATGCATTCCTGTGTGCATATATACGTACATATTTTTACATTCCTTCGCTATCTGTTGCAGCTCAGAGATGTATATAAATAAAAGTGCAACACAATGTATGTTTTTTTAATGTGTGTTAAGCATCAGTTTATTCCTGGAAGTTAACTGGACATGTAAAAAGATATGGAGAATGAGAGAAAGAAAACTACAGGGAAAGCGAAAATAAAAGACGTCGCTTTCTATCAACTGTTATCAACATGTAAAACAATATCAAGAAACAACAACAAATTCAACAGCAGCAGCAGCTGCAGCCACAACAACAGTAGCAGCAATCATAAAATGGACATCAAGTTTAAGAAAGGTGTTTACATACTCAATATAGGCCAGCTAGCCAACTGACTTAGTTCTACAGCCACTTGGGCATCGCAGCGGAATTCATCCAAGCGATCAGTCCGTGTAGACATGATTCGGGCGGCACTAGTGGCCATCCAATTGATCTCTGCTTCATACAGACAAATGAGTGAACCGATTGCCTGGCTCCTTTTGTCGATAATGAAAGTGATGTTAATGATAGTGATAGTGGTGGTGGTAGTCCGTCAGTAGCTAGGCTTTGCAGTCAAATAGCTTCAGTCCATGCAACACATCAAAATCCTTTCTCTTCCGCTGCAAATACCAGAACTGAAAATGTATAAGTCGGGCGCGTGTGTGTGTGTGTGTGTGTACGCGCACAAGCTGTAGTGGACACAGTGAGATGGTGTTGACGTTGTTGATATCAATGGATGAATCGTATAGTTGGTTGAAGGTGTTTAACGTCCAGCTCTCTGGTGATCAGACACTTCTGTTTATATTTCGTTATTATTCAGCCTACGTAAAGAGAATAGGAAGCATAATATCCACCTGTCTGTGTTTCCCAATACATCTTTCATTCCCTCTTCCTTTCTCTGTCTGATTTTCACTCCCTCGTTTCTCCTTTCTCTTCCTGTATCAAACTGTCTTCATACCCTCCCACTCTGTCACTTCTTTTTCCATTCTATTCTCTCACTTTCTCTCTTTTTTCTGCACGTCTTTTTATTCTCCCCTCTTCTTTTCTCCATTCTGTTTTAGAGATCACTCCATCTCCTTTTTTTAATCACCTCTACCCCTCCCCCCCCCCAGTTTTCTCTCTTTGAACTATTTTCACTTTCTTCTCTCACTTTCACGCTTTATTTATTTCCTCTCTCTTACCCTCACATTTTGTTCCTTCTACCCCTCTTAATCATTCTCTCTCGTCGTTTCTGTTCTTTCTCTTTTTCCTCTTTTCTGTTTTCTTTCTTCTCCATCACGTAGCTTACTTTTCTACTTTCTCCCCACCCTCCTCTCTCTCTCTCATATACACATCCACTCTTTCCCTCCCACACACACTATTATAAAGCAAACGAAATGGCAGCACGGATTTATCTGTACACATGTAAAGTAAATATACACATAAGTTCACCAGACTGTTTTTGTTGTAGTTGTCTTATGCATATTTAACCTTCTTACTGTCTCATTACTAAATCTCCTTAAATCGCTATTAATTAGTAATTTGAACGCAAACATACATGGCCACATTTATTAAACAGAGTTTGCTGAGTGTTGATAAGTACAATAAGCATAATAAGTGGAAAATCTAACGTTTTGGTTTTTTGTCTTTCACCAAAAAGTAGTATGGCTGTAGGCAAGGAATGATCAACAACTTCGTTTTCCTATTTCTGTTGAATGTCAAGATCCTGAAATGCTAAACTACTCACTATGGTCATTTTACATTCCACAAACTCTCTTTGGATCTTTTCAGTTTGGCTGCCAGCATTTCAGAAATTAAAGCTTACAGAAAATTTTAAAATTTGGCACAATAATGCACTTGCCCAAACTGAATTGCTGCAGTTATTTTACTTTTTCCAGAAAATTGTTTTTAAAAAATTATAGTAGTTTACAGTTTGATCATTTTCACCCAGTTAGGAAATAGGATTTGGACGCTGTCATTTTGTGCGTGACTACATATTTTGTCAACATCCTGAAAATAGCACGTGTTATCAATATTTGTAAACAACACGTGTTATGTCTCTGGTAATTTTCTTTCATGTAAATAAATCTTATTTAGCTGTTATTTTTAGCACATCTCACAACCACAAGTGTTTAATGCAAATGCGATAAACAACACTACATGCGATAAACACATTACAATTTTTAACAGAAAGGTTTGGAAGAATTTTAAAAGAGAAAAACAGTTTAATTTAAAAGAGAAAAACAGTTAGTTTTAAATCTCTGAGCAAGATGTTGGCAAATAAACTTTAATTTAAAAGATTTATCAAAAAAATCTTATTTAGCTGTTATTTTTAGCACACCTCACAACCACCTCAATGTTCAATGACAAAAAGAAATGAGTAAACAAACATTTAAGCATTCAATATACATTTAATGCAAATGTGATGAACAACACATTACATGTGATAACCACATTACAATTTAAATATGTTTAATTGCAATTTAAATATGCTTAAAAAACAAGCATTTACCAAATATTCAATATGTATTTAATGCAAATGTGATGAACAATATGCTACATGCGATAAATACATTACAATTTTTAACAGAAAGATTTGGAAGAATTAGATGAAAGTTCTCTGGTAATTTTCTTTCATGAAATAAATGTTTATGTCAATTTAAAAGATTTATCCAAAAAATGTTATTTTTAGCACACCTCACAATCACCTTCAATGCTCAATGACAAAAAGAAATGAGTAAATAAACATTTAAGCATTCAATATACATTTAATGTAAATGCGATGAACAACACATGTACGATAAACACATTACAATTTGAATATGCTTAAAAAACAAACATTTAAGCAGCAAGTATCACCAGTACATGTTCCCACCATGTCTTTTCGTACATGCCTCTTTTTACATAATTTTCTTTTGGGCATAATAACACCCTTTTCTTGAAGGTACAATACAGTATCCTCCTCTGTTTTCAATTTTTCCATAATAGAAGCAAAGTTACTGGAGCTTGCTGCCATAATCACACAGAACTCAGAACACAACATCAAATTTGTCAACACATGCTTCCTTGCTAATGAAAGACATTTCAAAACTACTGTCAACACATACTTCCTCGCAGATAAAAGATTTTTCAAAGACTGTTACTATGGCAATAGGTAAAAGAGTTCTCATGTTCCACTTCATACTATTGAAACAGCCATGAATGTATCTGTGGCTTACGATTGGCTAAAATTACCAAAATTCTCAAACTTTAATCACTAATAACTCTTTATTTTTTGATTTATAGTGAAAATTACTTTTACATCATTAATTAACCTGTAAAAGTGTAATCATTACATTGAATATGAAATCAATTCAAACAGAAAATTGACGCTGGCAGCCAAACAGAAAAGATCCCTCTCTTTTTGGTTTATGTTGCTAATACAAATTCACACATTTTTCTCTGAAATTGAATTTTGTATAAAATTTGTGTTCAATTTTTGGTGATCTAAGAATTGCCATATCAATCTTCATTAAGTATTAAGTTTTTATTAATTAGTGATCTAGTTAAAGAAATGTTTCCAAGTGAGGAATCAGTTGTTGTTAGCATTAGTTCAACTTGTGGCATAGGTAACAGTAAGGAGGGGGAAGTTTGTCTTTGGCAATGCATTTATCAAGGTGGCACTTTGGGGTCTGCTGTATAAGCCTGAATAAACTGTATTGCAAGGGTGGGTAGAGGCACACACTCTAGTTACATCATTGAGATCAACTCTGATCAAGCAAACCAAAATCAAAGATATTCAGGCTATACTCACCCATGATTTTTTTTATCAGAACAACATATCTGAAAATAGAATATCTAAGGCCATATGCCTTGCAGTTAGGCTGATAGATTCACAATAATACTGTCGCACTCATATTGTCATAGATTCAAAATCTGGATTGGTTGATGCATTGGGCTCTTAGGCAAAGCATTTGATTTCATGTTGCTCCAATCAACTAGAAATAAGTTGTATCTGCTACAGGGTGATACCTTATAACCTACTAGCCTCAAAACCTTGCAAATACTAGTTGCCAACAGTGCTTGATGGCTATATTGTTCAATGTGCTCTGCCCTTTTATAGGATGGTAGGGTGTGACTTGAGAGAGATTTGACTGTTATCACAAACAAGTTTCAAGGTATCTGTCACTGAGTCAGAAATGGTTTGTTTGAGGTCAGCATTGTTATTGTTTAAATGTAGGTCAGACTCAAAGATTTAGCAGAATTCATAATAAAAACTGTCTCTATCATGATTGTCTTTTATTTTGGCCATGTATTTCTAATGACCATTATTGAATACGCATTTATTATTTTTTTTTTCAGAGACAGCATGGTTGTATAGTTAAGAAACTTATTTCTCAACCAGTTGTTTAAGGGTTCAGTCCAGTGTATTTTGTTATAGGCCAGCCAAAGTCTTGAGTGGATTTTGTAAACAGAAATTGAAACAAACCCATCATGAATAAATTGATATATATATATATATATATATATATATATATATATAATATTATTTTATTACATAATATTAGCAAACTAGTGGCAGCACTACTGCAATGCTAAATGATAACACAGTTGAAAAGAAGATCTACATTGGGCTAGTTGAAGGCAACTTCAAAAATCACTATGCTAATCACATATCTTCCTCTTGACACAGGGACAAACTTAAAGCCACTAAGTTGGCTAGCCATGTATAGGATTTGAAGTCTAATTCCACACAACATACAGTAAAGTGGAAAATGGTTGGAAAATCCACACCATATGTCAACAGATCAAAAAAATGTAAGCTATGCATAGCTGAAAGAACACAGATCCTTTTCAGATCTAAGAACTCTACCACACTGCTGAATTTCATCTCTGAAATTTTCAATGGCTGTAAGCATATGGATAAGTTCCTGTTGGTGAATTGGAGAGTACCACCCTCTCCAGATTGAGCAGCTGTACTGCAGACTCCAGGTCACTATTCTTTCAGCTTTATGAATTACAGTCAAAAGGGACATAACTAATTCTTCCCCTTTGCTTCTTTCTGTTTTCTTTTTTTTTTTTTTCCCAGTTTTTCAACCTTCTCCCTATTATGTCTACTTCCTTCTTGCCTTTTCTTGTTTTTCTCTCATTCTACCATCCTATTTTTAGCTTGTTATGCCATGTGAGCACAGCCTGAGGATTGTGCTAAGTCACTTGACATGTTAAAAAAAGCTGTCTGATCTGCTTTCATCACATGAAACTAATAGTATCTCCTAAAAACAAATATTGTGTTTATTAAATAATATTTATCTCTCACCAGATGGACTACTTTTTTTGTTGATATATGTGGTATAGATAGATGTGTGTGTGTGTGTGTTTGTATGTGTGTGTGTATGTATATGTGTTTGTGCATGTGTATATGTGCGTGTGAGAGTGTGTTTGTGTCTCATTGTCTTGAAATAACATGACAATTGAAAATGAGTCTCACTGTCATATAAGCAGTGTTATCTATTTTCTATATTCTGTGAGAACATGTCTAGTCATGGGGAAATATTACCTGACTGAGAAACAGGTTTAGGCTGATTACAGGAAGGGCATCCTGCCACAGAAAATCTGCCACAACTAAACCCATCTGAGCCATGCAAACATGAAAAGGTGGATAGTAAATGACGATGGTAATGGTCTCCCTCAAGTCATGCCACACTGTCTTAAAAAGAAAAGATAAACTAGACAATATAATTCTAGATATATTAGCGCTGAAAAAAGAAAGACAAAATGGTCATAGTTGGAGCTCCTTTGATAGCTTTGCTCATCAGGGTTGAACTTGTTGAACAACATTATATATCGTTGTAGTTGTCATATAGCCCCAGTCAATAAGTTGTTTCTGACTGTGTTGACCTATGATCAAATCAATTGATCCATGACTGCCCTGTTTCTTGTTTTGCTTTTAGGAATAATGTATCCCAGAATACATTATCTAATGCAGTGGTTCTCAACCATTTTTCACCTATGGACCCCTTTGATTCCTATCTTACTCTGGTTGACCTCCATAGCCATTCAATGTTTTTAAAAATCCTGTTGTATTTTCCTAATTAAATATTATAAGAAATTTTATTTAAAAAGTTGTTAAAATATTTTGTTAAAAAAGTTGTTAAAATATTTTGTGTATTGTAGAAGTATAACCAATTTATTGCACATAAATTTTTAACAATGGAATCCTATGTGGAACCCCAAGGGCCATATGGACCCCAGTTGAGAATCAAATGTGTTTCTTTTAAGACTGTGGTATGAGGGAGATTTGGTTACTGTTCTTGATAAATTTAGTGACCACACTGAGATTCCAGACAAAAGATTATAAAGAGGAGAATAATGGTTGATTTAATTGATCTTCATAGAGGAAGACAAAATTTCCTTTGTAACCATATGGTTTCAAGTTCAATTGTGTTGCCTGGTTCCTTGGTCAAATATCTTGTAACTTAGGTTGATCATTGCACTGTTTGTACACTTGGTAAACAAAAATTGTATGGAAGCCTATCATATATTTTTTATCTTTTACTATTTTTTGCCATCAGACTGATAGGTTTAGAAGAAAAAATTAATCTCAGTACTTATTTTTTAGTCCGGTATTTATTTTATTGGTTTCTTTTACTGAACCAATAACTTACAGAGATGTAAACAAACCAACACTGATTGTCAAGTAGAATGGTGAACAAACACAAACACAGACACAGACAAGTTTCACGTGATCAGTCTATTAAGCAACCAATCAGCATCAAGCTGTGGCATGATTCAGTCTTCATGAAGCTTATTGTACCCTATAAAACACTGCTTTTGACGTCTAAATTCTTTCGAGACTATTGAAGCAGCTGAGCAGTATGTGTCTCCATTTTTGTCAGGCAACTGTAAATAACCAACACAGTTTGTGTGACAATAAATTCTTTGGTTAGATGTTCATGGGTGTTTTTCAGTTATTTCTTCATGCAGCCAAGAATCATATTTTCATTCACCAGTTCACCCATTCCCACAACAGCCAATAGTATCCCTTGACATTGTTAACATTTGACATTAATTTTCACCAACACAGCCGTTGGTAACTTGCAACTCAAGAAAAGGCCAATAAGACCACAAAATTGGACAATCGATTTTCATCTCCTTAATATTTGGTGATATTCAACTCAGAAATAGCCAGCAAAATCTGTTAAAATAGACTTGTAGAACGACTGTGCGAACCAAGGAGAATGGTGATGAATGGAATGGCTCCATTTAACGCGTCGCACGGTCGACACAAATATAATAATATATAAGTGAACTCACATATGAATGTGAGGAAGTGCCAACAAGGAAAAGAGAGAGATACAACCGGTAAAGATGTAATAAAGAGAAAGGTTTATTAGAGCATTAAACTGTGTGTCTGTGTGTGAGTGAATGCGGCATAATAACATAATATAAGACAGGCCGTCAGGTAAACAAAAGAGTGTGTGTATACAAATATGTGTATGTGAATGCAACAGAATACAGAGCATAGAAAAGAATCTGTAACAAGGATGTTAAGCGTCCTGAACACAAGGATAAGAAATACCAGTTCTTAGTTAAGGTACACAGTATATTGAAAGTCCATATATAAGAGGTTGAAGTGTCAAGACAGAGCTAAGTCACATGTTGTGAAGTTGAAGCTTCTATGCCGAGCTGGTTACTTGATACAGAGGTTCTCGCAGGTTGAGTTCTGTTAACCTTGGTGAAGATATTTCACAACAGTATTGAGTGAACCTGTGTGGGCGCTGTTTGGTTGCTGTGTACGTAGAGACATCGTGTTGACATTGGCGACGAAGCTTGTAGTAAACAGTTGAATGGTGGTGTTGATTCTCCAGTAGAGCGGAGTCATGTCGTCACTGGAAACTGGGTGGTTGGTGCTCTGTGGTCAACGGCTAGACTTCAGAAGGTCTGAAGCCGCGACAAACTGGCGTAGATGAAGCAGGCTATTTTATAGGAAAAATTTGGCTCCAGAAGCATCAGAAAACACTCTCTCACGTGACCTTATCAGAAGGCCACGATTGGTTGGTATGCACCCTGGCGCGAAACAGTACCAAGCAGGGTCCAAGGTGCAGCCGAAGGCTAGCTGTTACCAGCTACATCCGCATTTACAAACATACAACTGAGAGAGAAGCTTTGCTATAGACTCCACTCATTTAGCATATGAACATCAACTAGTCATCATGACTACAACAACAAAGAAAAGATCAAAATGGGCAGACGCCACTGCACATGCAATTCTTACCACCACAATTCCTACCTCTTCAAGCTATGATGTTAAGAAGACTGTTAGCTTAGGTGCATCTTTCATCTTGCTCAAAATAGTCAAATTCAACATTCAACACCAAGGAAAGTCTCTTCTCTCAAATGAATGATTTTGAAGCGAATTTGAGCCAAAATTTTCCCGAGTTCACTATAATGGCATTTACTCTCTTCATATCCTTTCATTTGCATGGTTCCAACCAATTTGCGTTTTAAATATGGTAACCTCACATGATATTATGGATATTTCATCTTCAAATACTTCTAATGCAGACAGTGACCAGGGAATGAAGTTTGCTTAGTGAGTGCAAACTCAGGTCCAAATTTTTTTACAAACAAGGCTGATTTTTTTTCAATGTTAATGTCAAAACAAACAAGTATAATAATATTTTGCGTTATCATATACAGAAAATTAATGCTTCAAAACATTCCAAAGTTTTTATATATTCACCCGTTTTTGTGATGAAGTTTTCCAAGAGGATGTCCAAAGTGCTTTCGGATCTTTTCTGTTTGGCTGCCAAAGTTTCAAAAATTAAAGTTTATCAAAAAATTTTTTAATTTGGTACATTAATATGGTTTTCCAGTTGAAATGCTGGAGTTATTTCCTTTTTTCCAAAAAATGTTTTCTTAAAGTTATAGAGGTTTAAAGTTTGATCATTTTCACCCAGTCTGGAAACAGGATTTGGAAGCTGTCATTTTGTGCATGTCTGCACATTTTGTCATCAGAAAATAGCATGTTTTGTCAATATTTGATTTCTGCATGTGAAAAAACGAATAAACAACACATCTTTTGTAGTTTTAAGCATTCAATATGCATTTAATGTGATAAACAGCATATTACAAATTAAATATTTCTCAAAATAGACTTATAGCACAAACTTATAAGATTTATTTAAAAACAAAAACAGATTGGTAAAATTTCCAGGCTAGGAAAACAGTAGAACATAGCATCAACAAGTGGTGTCAACACGTGCTTTCTTGCAAACAAAAGAGTTCTCATGTTCAGCTAGTTACTATGGAAACAGGCATGAATGAGTCTGTGGCTTATGATTGGTTAAAATTACCCAAAATTTTCAAATTTTAGTAGCTAATAACTTTTTAATTAATGATTTATGGCAAAAATAATTTTCATAGCATTGATTAGCCTATAAAAGTGTACCATTACACTGAATATGAAATCAATTTGAACAGAAATTGACCTTGGCAGCCAAACAGAAAAGACCTGTGTTTTCATTGTACAAGTTTTCATGTACATGCATAACAACATAGAGTGTCAGACAGTGTTGCATCATTGTGGTATGGAGTCAGGTCTTCAAACAGCAAAGTTTGCTGAATATTTTTTTGCTTGATGCAACAAACACAGGCTTGCAACATGACATTCTCATCACAAAATCTTGTCCATAGCGTTTCCAGAAGAATGGTGCACTGGTGAACAAAGTTCAATGCATCAGTGACCATGGTGACATCTATGAGCTGAGGGAAAAGACCAATACTTACCCGAGGATACATATAGGTGGAGAACTCACGGGGTAAAAATAAGAAGTGATATAATAATTAAGTCATTTAAGGAATGTGTTAAGGCAAAATTGCTACACATTCATTTATTACCTATAGTAGCGGTTCCCAAACTTATTTTGTCACTGAACCTTTAAACAATTTTCTCCGAACCACAAAACTTATCACCTGTATTTTACAGACAACCTCTGCCACTGTAATTTTATAAGATATTGAAAGAAATTGTTTTAGAGAGAGAGAGAGAGAGAGAATTTATTCATATATAAAAAAAATATCAAATAGGGAATACCATCATTTTTTTTTTTTTTGCAAAACAGATTTTTATTAAATTTTATTAAAAGACATGTTATCTGACAAAACTCCAATACCACAGCAGATAAGATGAAGTTAATTAAGTTAATTATGGATAAAATGAGGATGGATTTGATAATAAAATTGGAATTGATCCTATATGACTATTTAATTCAAGCATGTATACCAATGA
This sequence comes from Octopus bimaculoides, assembly GCF_001194135.2. Lineage (NCBI taxonomy): Eukaryota > Metazoa > Mollusca > Cephalopoda > Octopoda > Octopodidae > Octopus > Octopus bimaculoides. The sequence goes on from NC_068983.1 coordinate 102,087,824, forward strand.
ATCCAAACTGATTACCAAAAGGTGTTTTGTCTCTTATGCAAGAAAAAAATAAATCTGGGTTGCATACAGTGCAATATGTTGCAGTTGTTGAATCAATATTTTCAGGTAATATGCCATTTCTTTCAAGGATCTTAAGATTGGCTTTGAACAAGTCTACATGGTAATTATCATCTTTTTCATTATATTTCAGGCATTCTGATAATGATATATCTTTAAATTTCTGAGCAGCTTTAGTATCAAGTACAAAGCAGCATCCTTCCACTGCAGGACCAAGTGTAACCAAAATATCTTGAGTATTTGAACCAAGTTCAGTCATTTTCTTAATGACTTCTTTTGCTATCTCTGCTACAGTTCCCTTCCAGCCACTGTGGGCTACACCACAACATTTCTTGATAGGATCTGCAAAAATTAGGTCTAAACAGTCGGCTCCAGGTGCAGCTAAAGTAATTCCTTGCTCTACAGTTACCACACCATCATAAACTTCAGGTTTTGGTGTTCCAGTTTGCCATACAATATTTCCATGATCAACTAAAGGCGTCTAGTGAGAATAAAGAAAGACAAAAAGCAAAACAATTACATATATATATATATATTTGTTTCTGTATATATTTATTTAAATATATGTATGTATTAATATGCTAAATACATATGTTTGTGTGTGTGTGTACATGTGCGTGCATGTATATGTATGTGTGTATGTAGATACACTCTCTTTACTCTCTTTTACTTGTTTCAGTCATTTGACTGTGGCCATGCTGGAGCACCGCCTTTAGTCAAGCAAATCGACCCCAGGACTTATTCTTTGTAAGCCTAGTACTTATTCTATCAGTCTCTTTTGCTGAACCGCTCAGTTACGGGGGACGTAAACACACCAGCATCAGTTGTCAAGCGATGTTGGGGAGACAAGCACAAACACACAAACACACACACATATATATACGTATACATATATACAACGGGCTTCTTTCAGTTTCTGTCTACCAAATCCACTCACAAGGCTTTGGTCGGCCCGAGGCTATAGTAGAAAACACTTGCCCAAGGTGCCACGCAGTGGGACTGAACCCGGAACCATGTGGTTGGTAAGCAAGCTACTTACCACACAGCCACTCCTGTGCCTATAATATATATATTATATATTATATTTAACCGGATGAAAATTTACTTTCTCTACTAGGGGAATTATTCCCTAGGTTTCCTTATATATATATATATATGTATATATGTGTGTATGTGTGTGTGTGTGTGTGTGTGTGTGTGTGTGTGTGTAGATATATATATAAATGAAAAATGAAGGCAGAATCCTAGAATATTCTTAAGCATTGAACCTGGAAAAGTACAGGACAAGAAGAAAAAAACTTTGCTGCTGAAGTTAAAATTTAAAATCTAAAATAGTAGTAATTGCCTTTTTATATTTATTATTTTTACTTAAAAGTTTAAATTAAAATACTCAAGAACCTATTTATTTTCAATTTTAGTGATAAGGCTAATTGCCTACAAAGTTTACACATTAAAAATTTGATATTACAAAAATATATTTTTTTAAAAATCACATAAAAGCAATTTGAAGTGGGATATGGTCTAGTCACTCATATAGTTAACCAGGTTGTCCACGAAAGAATCATACCCAATGACTGGTGTAGTAGCACCATTGTCAACTGCTCCAAAGGTAAAGGTGACACCTTAAACAAAAATAATTACAGAGGTGCCAAATTGTTGAACCAGGTGATGAAAGTTACAGAGAGGGTCATAGCACAACTTATTATGAAGAGAGCTTGTCTAGATGAGATGCAATTTGGTTTTGTGCCAGAAGAACCACTGATGCTATATTCCTGGAAAGCTAGCTGCAGAAGTACTTAGCCAAAAATAAACCTCTGTACTTGGCTTTTGTTGACACGAGGAAAGCTTTTGATAGGGTCCTCCTGCTCCCTTATCTGGTGGTCAATGTGGAAGCTAGGGATAGATGGATTGGTTGGTAAGAGTTGTACAAGCTATGTACAGAGATGTCAGTAATTTGCTTTGCAGGAAGGACTATTCCAACCAAGTCGCATATTGTCCCGTCCTTTGAAACACAGAGTAGATGGACAGGGACAACTGACGAAGGGAAATATTCTTTATGTTGCATGTCTTGTTTCTGTTTTTTTTCGTTGTTCGAAAAAAAAGTTTGTTTTTTTGTTTTCGTTTCTCATTGTGTTTAACGTTTTTTTGTGATGTCCTGTACCCATATGTGCATGTATGTATACATATAGATGTAGGTTTGTACATATATGTATGGCAGTGGCGTGCAGTCTCAGACATGCAAGAAATGCGCCGCATGCCTTGTTATATAATCGGAAAATTAGATAAAATAGTTACTTTCTTGCAAAAAATAATCCGTCCAGTTTTCGAAATATTCTGTCTCCCCTTCCCCTCTCTCAGTGACTAGTAAAAACTTTGAGAATCCAGCATATAGACACTCCCTAACTCCCTATCTATGTTAGTTTGTCCTTCC
>NC_068983.1:102092939-102093956 GCF_001194135.2 Octopus bimaculoides
ATGCCCAACCCCGGAAGTCACCGCACGCCACTGATGTATGGATATATGCATATATTTATATACTATTTATATTATTATATGATCGAACGCCACGCATCCCTCTCCAAGTAAGTTTTTATTTGTGTATATATATATATATATATATGCATATATATATTATTTATATGATTATTTGATTGAATGCCATTCATCCATTTCCAAATTAGTTTATCTTAATCTTTTTGATGTGACTCTATACTGTTTTTCTCTCCCATCATTATCTTTCTCATCCTTTCTCTAATTCCCTTTTTTCTCCTCTTCACCATTTTCTATCTATCTGTCTCTCTCTCTCTCTCTCTCTCTCTCTCTCTCTCTCTCTCTCCTCTTTCTCCTTTACTCTCTCTCGTTGCTCACACATGACCATCATCCATCTTTCTTTTCCTTGTGTGGTCGTCTTTCTTTTCTTTCAGCTCTGTCCTAAGGACTGGATGTATCCTATTTCTCTCTTCTATCTTTTCTCTTGTCAAAGAAAATATTTCTCCAGTGTTTGCTATTTTACCCTCGTTCTGGTCTAACAACCCTCCATATTTGTTGCTGTTTGGTTTCCTTGTATGTCTCCACCATCCTGTTTTTTGTATATATATATCAAGAAATAAAGATATATACACGTATATATATCTATCTATCGTAAACTTATATTTTCCAACGCTACTCTATCTCTTTCTCTTCCTCTATCATTTTTTCCCCCCTCTCGTTCTTCCTCTTTACTACTACGTATCTCGCTTTACCCCTCTCGTTCTTCCTCTGTTACTTCTACGTATCTCTTTTTTCCCCCCTCGTACTTCTTCTCTTTCTCTTTTCCTCTCGTTGCTCACCTATTCTTCTACTTCCTCCCTTTGTTTCTCCCTCTACCACTCTCTCTCTTCTCCTTACACTGGCATGGTCACATGCTTCCGGTCAATAATCCTTTTCTCCCTTGGCTATCGCCGAGCAAACACGCGTAACTACTTCGTCCCTTTCAAGTTCGTGCCTCACAGC
>NC_068983.1:102094628-102096557 GCF_001194135.2 Octopus bimaculoides
GATAGATAGATAGATAGATAGATAGATAGATAGATAAATAGATAGATAGATAGACATACATGTTATACTGCATTTGAAATATTACTTTCTTGCCTGTATGATATGATGATACACATTCTACGCTTTCAAAAAACCCAAAAAAGTTTGTTGCATATATATATATATATATATATATATATATATATATATATGAGAGAGAGACTGAGAGAAAGAGAGAGAGAGAGAGAGAGAGAGAGAGAGAAAGAGAGAGAGAGATTAAATGAAAGTAATGTGGGAGGAAGTACTGTATGATTGCAGCTCATTGAACAGTTACCAGGTTCAAGGTATAATTATTTAGATGAAGAAAAGAGAAATTCAAGTCAATGTTATAATCCTTTCAGTATACGAACACTATTTATCCAACCCACATATAGTTATGTAACACACACAATATATACAACATATGCAGTACAATAAAATTATTATTGTTCATTCACATCATATCAGATGCTAGGATGTTCGTTGATGAAGGATTGTATACATTCTGTGAATTTGCATACAGTTTATACACCCATGTAGTTATATAAGTTGAATATGTTTAAAATTATGATATCTGAGGATATCAATGAGCAATATTTATTTTATTTTATTGTACACTTTGCATATGTTGTATGTATTTCATAACTTTATGTGTGGTATGGAGCAAACAGTGTTCATTTATTGAAACAATCATAACATCTATTTGAATTTCTCTTCTCCCTACTATTATTATACATTCTATACTTTATGCTTTTGCTGATGGGGAAATCAACAAAGTGCAGATTTAAGAAGCTCTGTCTTAATCATATTTTATCCTTCTGAAATTAAGATAAGAGAAATGTCCAGTTCTTTCTAGGAGGAGAAGAAGGAGGGAAAAGAGCAGATATAAAAGTAGAGGGAATGTAAGTAAAAGAATAAAAGGTTTTAAGTGAACTTACTGTAAAACTTTCAGGTTTGAAATTTCCTGCTTCTGCTAATCTGCGGACATTTTCTTCTATTACAATTTTTGGGTCTTTTTTCTTTGTAATATATAGAAGGTTAAGGGATTTCAATCCTGCTATGCTAGATATCCCACCAGTACGAGTTGAGTAACCATGGTAAAATATGTCTTTTGGAATCAGAGGAGATTTTATAATTCGAATTGGTTCATTAGTATTAATGGTTTTTAGCATTTCACGGCATTCTTCTTGTAAACGCTTTAAATCAATTTCTGGCTCTATTTCAGAAGCTTCTCCTAGGGTTTTAAAAGAAAATTCATATTGACGTGCTGTCATTAAAATATTGGTGAGAGCCTTCCACATGTGAATTTTATCATTACTAGATGTTATAAAGATGCTTTCAAAGTTTCTATCATCAAGATGCCTCTTTGCAAGAAATAGCAGTTCAGGATTACTTTCTGAATAGAAAGTTTGCATCATGGTGGAATATTTCTTTAATTTTTCATTTATTTGTGTAATGTCTTTGTTGTCTGAGTCTTGTCCAAGAAGATAAATATGCAATGAACAATCCTCAGCTGACAAATTATCACAGAGGCTATAAAGGTCTGCTTGGAGGGAATATTTTATAATCGATGTTGTGTCAACTAACAGTGCTATTTTGGTATTCATATTGAATTCTTGATTCCAGCTATAGTCCTAAAAGAGAAAAAAATAGTTATCTCAAGTAAACATATGAACATTGTAGTTATAACATACTTTTGAAAATCAACTATTTGCAAGGTTGTGCACCATTCATTTGTGTCCATATAAGTAAGATTCAATATGAAAATAAATAAATATGAAGAATATAAATTTCTTAACCTTTTGATAGCAACCCAGGTGACTCCACCTCTTGTTTCTTTGATACAAACTTAATGTTTTAAAGTGATCTAAATAAAAATCTTAAGAAATGGATATGTATATATATATATAT
>NC_068983.1:102097569-102098777 GCF_001194135.2 Octopus bimaculoides
TTCTTCACTATTATATTTTTTTTAAATGATTATTGTAAAACTATTTTTTTAAATGATTCTTATAAAACTCTATTCCTATAGAACCTTATATCTCTATATCAATTATTTCACTTATTGTTAATTTGCTGCTCCCTTTTATCACTTATATTTATCTCTTTTCTTTTTAAATCATTTCCCTTATTGATCATCATGCATTTCAACATGTTGTCATTTAGAGTGTTGCATTCAAGATTGCAAGAACATGGTTTCAATTCCTTGATCAGGTGGTGTATTGTGTTCTTGAGCAAAACACTTCATCTTGTGTTATTCAGCAATTGCTTTGACACCTGATGTGTGGTACACTGTGCACTAGTTCAGGCATCGTTGATTTGATGGAAGAGAGGTAATGTACAGCACATACATTTGATTTCTACAAACAAATCATTTGTGTAGATGTTCAGCAAGAAATTGTAGAACTATCTTTCTTGAACTATGAGAGACTACCATCCATATTCCAACAGTTTGAGACAACTTCCAATTATCGATTTGACTCTATAAAGATGTTACAACATTACATTTACTTCAGATGATTTATTCCAAATACTGACTCCTATATCAATTATTTGACCAACAGAGCAAATGTGCTGTATCAACAATCTGATGAAAAGAGCACTGAAGATGAAGAGGAAGATATTCAACTTTCAGCTGATAAATCTCCAACTTCTTTCTAGGACTCATAATAATTCTTTCATTCTTTTATTGGTTTCAATCATTAAACTGGTTAATGTGGTGGCCATACTAGGGCACAGCCTTCAAGGGTTTTAATTAACCATATCAACCCAAATACGAATTTGGCCTAATTTGTAATTTCAAAAGGATTATATTTTCCTAAAAGTTACAGGGGAAAAACTCAGATCTTGTGAATCTAGTGAATTTTCCGAAATCCTCTCCCCACCTCCTCGGAAAAGATTTTCCCCACAAATTTCTTTATAATCATAATCTATACCGTTTGAAAGGTATTTATATAAAATTTCAATAATAAAAAAACCCATTTTCCTAAAAGTTACGAGGGAAAAACATTGGATCTTGTGAATTTTCCGAAGGCCTTTCCTCCCACCCTCTCCACACATTTTTGTTTTCTACACCTTTTTTAATACCTATTGCACTATTTTTTTTTTTTCGATTTCGTTTCCGGGTAATAATGTCAACATTAATCCCCAAGTTTAATA
>NC_068983.1:102098787-102101753 GCF_001194135.2 Octopus bimaculoides
TACGAACCACATGGTTCCGAGTTCAGTCCCACTGCGTGGCACCTTGGGCAAGTGTCTTCTATCATAGCCTTGGGCCGACCAAAGCCTTGTGAGTAGATTTGTTCGATGGAAACTAAAAGAAGCCCGTCGTATATATGTATATATATGTGTGTGTGTGTGTCTTTGTCCCCCCAACATCGCTTGACAACCGATGCTGGTGTGGTTACGTCCCCGTAACTTAGCGGTTCGGCAAAAGAAACCGATAGAATAAGTACTAGGCTTACAAAGAGTAAGTCCGGGGGTCAATTAGCTCTACTAAAGGCGGTGCTCCAGCATGGCCACAGTCAAACGACTGAAACAAGTAAAAGAGTAGAGTTACCACCAAAGCAAAAAAAAAAAAAAATTGCAGAATAGCTAACGCTACATTGAGTTGCATCCCTTTAATTGACTGTTCTTTCCCCTTGATTGTCCTGCTGTCACTAGATACGTGGTATCACACTAACACGTCATGTTATTTTTTTACTTTCGTGGGCTCTCAACTGTTGATGGAGTTGTAGAGGCCCCATCGTGACACGCCGTATTTCTTAGATATTTCGAAATAGATGTAACTCATCTGTCTCTAGGTTTGAACACTACCAGTTTCTGAGAGAGAGAGAGAGAGAGAGAGAGAGAGAGTCTCAGCTTTAGTAGTCGTACTTTGTTGGCCACAAATGGATAAAAAACTGAGTTGATCTCAGTGAAGAGTAGAAGACCGTGCAAGTATAGGGAGCTGCTGGCTGTAGCTGTCATAATCTGGAACTGTTATGCAACAGACTGAAATGGAATGTCATAGTTTGAGGTTATTTTGTGTATTTTGTTGTACTAAAAGATAAGGCGGTCTTTCGAAGATCGGCAAAGTATCCCATACAACTTTGTGTTGGCGACTCTCGGAACTGTCATCCGGAGTTCATTAATTTCCGTGGTAATCTTCAAGTTTAGGGGATAAAAAAAAAAAAAAAATTCAAGGGAAATAACTTAACGACTTACCAGTATTATCCGTTTTCTTCTAGCTGTTTATAAATAAATCACACCCTAACCCTAACGTCAATCAAATCACGTGTGTGATTTATTTATAAACAGAGATGTACGGAGAATACTGGTAAGATGTTCAGTTACTTCCCTTGAATATTTTTAAATATATTATTATCCCCTTAAACTTGAAGATTACCATTTCCGTAATATTTTTTATCTATTTACTTTTGTTTTAAAGTGAAAGATGTATGTACGTGTGTGTGTGTGTGAAAGAAAGAGAGAGAGGGAAAAGAGAGTGAGTGAAGGGGTGTGTTGTCGTGTACATGTACATACATCAATACATATGCATACATCTTTTTGTGTGTGCTTGTGTGTGAGTGAGTGAGTGAACGTGTGTGTTCTCATGTATGTGTAAGTGGCACTCATTCACTATCTCTCTCAAACACACACACACACACGTATATTTCATATGCACGTTCATACACCTTTCACTTTCTCCTCTCTTTCACTTTAAACAAAAGTAAATAAATTAAAAAATTTTACGGAAATTAATGAACAAAACCAGCTGATCGGGAGTCAAAGCGAAAGATCGCCAAAGATAATTATCCCATAGAACCTTGTGCTGGAAGTCTGTAAAGCCTGATATAAGTTTACGTATTTGTGAGGTTAACAAACATTAATCTGGACCACGGTTTCGTTCGATCGGCCCTTCGTTTGGTAGCAACTTTCTAGACTAAAAACAAAACACTGGAAACACACACAAGTTTGTGTGCCAGCCTTACAGATTAAATAAAAACTTTCGATGTACTTCTAAGGACTTTAAAGTTTGACAAGATACAAAAATTCTGTTTACAGCTAATTGCATATCACTTTTAGACTAGCGACTAAAAACGCCTATTATCACCGAAATTTTTTTCGGTAGTACAGCAACCAAATCTCCCTCTAACATATCGTCTTAAAAAAACGAAGGACATTTTGGAGACAGAGTACATCTAGATAAAAGATTGGATAGTCAGGTTCAGAATACCATATGTGCTCGACTGTCAAAAAAGACTATATACATTGACTGGAGCTTCCGGCATTTCGCTATCAACATTTGGAACAGATGAAATTTATTGTTCGTCGAAGCACGGTAGAAATAGTAAGAATGATTAACAAAATAACTTGCGACATTTAATTACAATTCTCTACGTTTTGAGTTCAAATCTCACCTAAGGTTGACGTTGCATTTCATCCTTCCAGGGGCGATAAAATAGTATCAGTAAAATGCTGAGTTGATAAAATCATCTGTTCCCTCTCACTAAATTTATGGCGTATGCCTACGAAAGAAATCAATTATGTGTATGTACGTCTTAAGCGATCGATGTTAGGCTTAATAAACACACACACAGAGTATTATATTATATTATATCAAGAAACAACATAATATTAAATTTACTTACAGTTTATAATTCGATTTGATGTCGAAATGTGTCTTAAATGATTTAGAAAAGAGGAAGTAGGTTACTTTCTCCAGTAACGTACAAATAGGTGAAAAGTTAAGTTAAATATTTAAGTGGTCGTATTGAACTTAAAAATCGTGTCTCACTGCTACTGCCTGTTCACCTGAACTGATCCAGTTAAAATGCTTTCAGTTTTAGAAGACTTCGTGATAGACGAAATGTTGATACCTGAATCATAAAATTCGCTGGAGGAAATGTGTCATCCACAATTCCTAGGAGAGGAAAGGATAAAAGCATTCTATCCTCACAGCTACCGAATGTTTACTTGGGGCATGATCTTCCCTGTGGTCACGCGACCAGCTAAAAATAGCAGCTAAATATTTACCCTTACAAAATATGGGCGGAGTTTCGGACCAGAACGCCCACATAAGTTGGAGTTTTCTCCGTTTTGACGGTTTTTCCAATTTTTCTTTCATCACTGCCTTCGAAATGCTGGACATATTTTTATAAAAAATTTATGGATCACGCGTGTTT
>NC_068983.1:102102845-102105895 GCF_001194135.2 Octopus bimaculoides
AATGATCTCTCGTTACCTGCTTATATAAAGTGAACTTAACAAAATGAGTTATTTATTCTTAGTAGAGTCGCGAACTGTTGATCTAACACTTCTGATCGGTTGAAAAAGGTCAAAAGATACAACTTTTCTTGCTTTTATTACTAAAGAAAATTAAAATATTCTTTTCTACTCTAGGTACAAGGCCCGAAATTTTGGGGGAGGAGGCCAATCGATTAGACCGACCCTAGTACGCAACTGCTACTTAATTTATCGACCTCGGAAAGATGAAAGGCAAAGCCGACCTCGGCGGAATTTGAACTCAGAACTTAAAGACAGATGAAATACCTTTAAGCATTTCGCGCCTCGTGCTAACGTTCTGCCAGCTCGCCGCCCTACAAGGGCCGGCGAATTGAAATATGAAGAACACAAGTTGGCGAAAATATCGAGACTTACTGTAAGTGGACCAAAAGTTCGTTGTTCGAATTTTGGCTAGTTTTCCATTACACAACGTTGTTACACTTAATTTTAACCAATCAGTTCGAATCTTGGCTAGTTTTCCATTACACAAAGCTGTCACGTTTAATTTAAACCACTTTGGCTATTTAAACATAAGTGAAATTACTGCGTTTTTAACTTTCTCTCAGCTGTCACCTGCAACCATGAACAAGCTGTCATCTTTTGCTCTCTCTTTCTTGCTAGCAGCTAAATTCTACTATTGCATTTCCTCAACAGAATAACTTCTATTAGTTCAAAAAACATATCCGTTTCCTATTTACTATAGATTGTTGTTACTTGCTGGCGAACATTAATGTCTAAACATTTTCTATACACCATTATCCAGTTCACTTTGTAAAACACGAAAAAATTGTACATTCCCACAATCACATTTATGACACTTAAGTTGAAATTAAGATCTGTTCTACGCTAGGCTGAATTCTGTTATGTTTTGACACATATTCACAACTAGATATTGCATTATTCTGCCACGAATATCGGAAGAGCTCTATTTTTTGGAGGTATATGGGAAATAAAAAGAGAAATTATATTTGATTTATTCGTATTTTATCTCTCTGCAATAATCTTTAATTTCCATCAATTGGGTAGAGGACAAACTAACGCCAATTAGTAGGAAAGAATCACTAATAATGGTGTCCTATATGAAGCATCTATTTCTGTCCTAAGGGCAAAGGGTAAGCCCGTCAGAGCTCTTCCTACCATCCCAGGGCAATATCACTGGCCACAGAATTTTAAGACTGTGTATGAAGTGGAAGAATTTAAGAAAAGAAGAAGAAAAGACATTAAATAATAGGTCAGTCAGTTAGGTGACCAAGTTCTTTTATTTTATTTTCTGCCGACTTTGCTTTACATCCTTTAGGAATGGATAAAACATATTTCATTCGAGCGTTAGAATCGATATAAGTGACTATACACAATCCCTAATTCGAGGCATTGTGCTTAAGAAATTATTTAAAATTTTCTTTGCTTTAATACTTGGACCGGTGTCCTATCATCAACTTCATTCTGATTAAAGTCCATCCCTTGTCTTTGAAGAAACTTACAAATTTTGTTTAAAAACTTAAATTCAATAATATTCGTTAGTTAATGCATAGTGTATTTACGATAGCCATCTTCTCTTAATTCTTGCCTTATCACAACGTCTTCCTTCTTCATTTTGGAATCCCTGGTATTAGTATTTGCCCCAATGTTTGTGCTTTTGTAGGCTTACGCTTTTAGGTTTTCCTGTAGTTTACTTTCTACTCTATAACTACGTTTTTCTCATCCTCACTACTTGTCTCCCCAGCCACTAACGATGGAACCTATATGCAGTCATCTATGTTAAAAATAGAAGCCAAATTTTCCCCATCGACGAGTATCATACTTGTTCTATATATTACAGCAATATTGTCCAGGCAAGAGTAGCTCACTTTCACGTTATTGTTATTCAAAAGTTCATAGTATTACTGCCTAGTTGAGAAATGTAAGCTTAGAAAGCTCCTGGCTATAGTGGTGGTTACTTCAAGGCCATCGCATGACTTTTAAAGGCCCCCTGCAACTTTTTGGTTCGAGGCCCCATCTCTTCAAACCAAAATTCATAATCTACGCACCTTTTATTATCTGCAAAAATCAAACATAGTCCCTTACAGTTTGTTGTATTTTAGAATTATCACAGCAGAGTCTGTTGTGATGATTCTAAAATACAACACATAAAAAAACTAACGTTATATCTTTTTTCTACCCCTCTGTACATAGATAGATATACATACACATACATACACACGCACAAACTTGTGTGTGGGTGTGTGTGTGCGCGCGCTTGTTTTTGGTACAGAAACAATTTTGTCTCCAGTTTTTATTGCCTTAGGAGGTCAAAGGCTACTGTTCAGGGTACAAAGTGACCAGCTTTTCAACAACGTCAAATATATATATATATATATGTATTATTTTGTTTAAAAGAGTTCCAACACTGTCTGTTTTTTATGTTTTATTTATATTCCTGCAAAACCAATGTGGGATATAGAATATGGAATATACAATATATAATATAAAATAAAAATGGATGGTACAATGAAATAAATCTATGTAGTTTGCTCTTAACATGCGGTCCCTCAACCGCGGAGGCATCTTGCGACCGCAGGAGTTGCAGGGGCTTAGCGACGGCCCTGGGTTACTTTCATAGTGAGTGGTTGATCGAATCGAATTATATTCCTCCTTTTGCTTCTGCTAGTGTGTGTGTGTTCGTGCGCTTGTGCATCTATGTATGTGAGTGTGTATTTACGTAGTTACTTTATTAGTTTTTCGGGCAAGACTTCCACCGTCCCCACTAAAAAACCACCCTTTCTTTAAATTTTTTTTTTTTTTTCGACACAAACCTCGCTTTTCGGTTACGGGAAATACGAATCTGCAAAAAAATTGACAAAAATCGACATTTCTAAGTTACCAACCAACGCCCACCCCACCCTACCCCCATTTTCTTCATTTTAAACTTTTTTCAGAATTTTTTTTCTCTCTCAAAATATGTGGAAAAATACGGAGATTATGATTCTGAAAAAAATTTCCAAAAATCTTTATGA
>NC_068983.1:102107328-102112715 GCF_001194135.2 Octopus bimaculoides
GGAAAATTTCACACACACACACACTAAACATATATATATATATACATATATACGACGGGCTTCTTTCAGTTTCCGTCTACCAAATCCACTCACAAGGCTTTGGTCAGCCCGGGGCTATAGTAGAAGACACTTGCCCAAGGTGCCACGCAATGGGACTGAACCCGGGACCATGTTGTTGGTAAGCAAGCTACTTACCACACAGCCACTCCTGCGCCTAACGGGGATTTTTGGCAAAAAAAAAATTTTTTTAATAAACAAATTTGGGAGAAAATGGGGGGAGGGGCGGTAAAAAATTGTCTTTTGGCTAGCGGTGTTTGCCGCTAGTAACATCTTGTTTGACGCCAAAAATACTTAGCTATTGTTAGGTTAATGCTAACGATGATGTATAAAATGAATTCTTTAATGGATCTCATGGGACCCGATAAAATTATAAAAAAGAAAAGTAAGTTACATTCCTTTTGATTGCGTCATGTACAAACGTCGTTAGTTACCAAGGTAAAACTATCTCTATTAATATTCAAGTTGGTATTTTTTTTAACTCGCTCCTCATTGATGTTAATAGCATGTTCGTGATTAGATAACACGAAGATCATTTTAGTTTAAAGTAATCTAAGAGATAACTTTATCAAGTGTTTGTAATAAACAGTCAGTGGAAAGTGACACAGCTAGAATGTGTGCCACCGCCTTAAAAGCGTCGCATCAGAGCAGACCATCTTGTTGCTTCCACCCCTACCTAGCTACACTACTGAGTGGAACGCATTCACACACATTGGCTTATTGGGAAATTTTCGACCATTTTGAACTTTAAAAGAAAATTAAAGTTTTCATTCCCTCATTCAGGAATAATAATGCTTTTAAAGTATTGTGCAGATGAAAACATTCATACGGTGGTTAACAGAATGTCATGACACAATATAATAATTATATGTGTATCATCAACTACTACTACTACTACTACTACTAATTTTTGTATTCGAAGTTATTTCATGTAAAAAATTGTCGTATTTCGGTAATTTCAACTAATCACTGACGTCTATCGAGGTGAAAACAATTACTGCTGTGGAATGTAAACAACACGTTGTGCGGTGTAATGAGATCTTTTCCCTTCAATAAAATTAGTGCAGTTTGAAAATGTTTCGTTAAGAAAACAAGTGGCGCCCGCCAAATCAGAAAGATCCCAATTTGTCCTTTTTATATTTATTGTATCGACCATGTGAAGTACTACAGGAGCCATTCTCGTCACCTCTCTTCGCACGGTCGTTAGAAATTGGTGACCCCCGCCTTAGATCTCTCATTCCTTCTGATAGGTTAGTGCCAGCTTTCATTTTACTTTAATGACCAACCGTTCTTTCTAATTTCACCTTTTCACTACAGAAATATCTTCCTTTTATCGTCTATTTTGTCTCCCCAAAAATGACTGGTGAGGGGCTATCTGTAGCGGAAACTTGAGGGAAATTCCTCTCCTCTCTATTATATATACATAAATACGTACGTAGTAGATAACAGCTAGCCTTTGGCCGCACTTTTGGACCCTGTTGTGTCCACTACTCTGGTTGGTTGGTATTGGTGCAATTTGTCTCTTGCTCTATCGCGCGCCAATTATGCAACCCAACCAATCGCAGCCTTCAAATCAGGTCACGTAAGACAGTCTGTTCTAAACCCCAGTTTGAGCCGACTGCTCTCTATAAAAACTCCAGCTTCACATCGTCTCGATTGTCTTTCGGTTCCAGACCTTTTGAGGTCTAGCCACTGACCACACAGGACACAGCCAGTTCCAGCGACAACACAACAGCAGCCACATGGAGACTTATCAACTTCGTCCAATAGCATTCGACGACTTGTATCTCCGTCGTCACCATTCGCCCTAACGTCAACATCATTTCTCTACGTACACAGCAACAAGCAACACTCGCACAGGTTCTAACGCAACACTGTTCGTGAATTACTTCACCATGGTTAATAACAAATACAACCTGCGAGAACTCCTGTACCAAGAGACCCAGGCAGCAGCATCGCAGCCACAGCCTCACGTACGTACATGTACCACAACCGGCTCTGCATCATCGCCGCAATTTCTTGATACAGCATTTCAACTATCGTGTGCAATTGACTACGAACTGGTATTTATCATTCTTGTGTCTGAACATTCTTCTAACTTCTCATAGACTCTTTCTATGCTCTGTACTTAACGCACACGCATACATCCATGCCTATGCACACACATATACATTGTTCTCATGACGGCCTGTCTATTATTATGTATACATGACAGACACACATGTTAACATGTGAATAAAGTCTTCTGTTAAACATTTTACCCGATTGTGTCTCTCTTTTCCTTCTGGCACTTATATGCATTTGTTCTTTTTATATTTATTGTATCGACCGTGTGAAGTACTACAGGAGCCATTCTCGTCACTTCTCTTCTCACGGTCGTTACATATCCTTCACCATTGGAACTTCCATATCTAAATTGTTCTTCAATTGTTTAAATAAAAAGTAGATGCTGTTTCCAAAATTCACTTTCTTACTAATGAAATAGATGTTCTCTCATTTGAGTACTGCATACAAATGACTGGTAGTGATGTTGGTATGAAATAACTGAGAGAGAGAGAGAGAGAGAGAGAGAGAGAGAGAGAGAGAGAGAGAGAGAAATTTATTGAAATTTACCTTAAATTTGATCATTAATCTTGCTTGACTTTGCATAAAAAAGCAAAAGCAAAACAAATCGACATATTTCCCATCAAAGAGAATTTTACCTACCATTCTTTCGCTTCTCACTCGACAAAAATAAATAAATAAATACAGGGGCCTGACCGGCCGCTATCAGTTCGTTGCCGTCGAGGGGAAAACAAATTTGAAAATTCTCCATCAAAACGGAGAAAATCCAACTTATGTGGGCGAGCTATTACCATTTTGTCAGAACGACAATTTTTAACCCTTTGCCTGTCCCGTGTAACACGTGATGCACAGGACATATTCCCCTGGCGTCCATATGTCATGTATTATGCACATTTCCTTTATTTCTTTTTTTAATTATAAGTGTATCTTGGGTCATGTGAAAGGAAATCTTTATATTACTCAGATTGTATAAAACGTCTCAAAACAAGCATGGATATTTAAGACAAACTTGTGAAAACGCTTGTACTATTGCATTTTTGTCGTTTTCACCTCTGTTCGTTTTTTTGTTTTTGAGAAACGGTTTTCTTCGGTTGCTGTCCTGTCACTACCACATTTTCATAATTTTGAACTGTGTGTTTTCCTAGATCTTTTCAACCTAATTAGAAATCTGTCGGGTATGATGGAGAAATTGAAAACCGAAGAAGATGCAGTTTCTTCCAAGAGAAGGGTGTTATCCCAAGAAGAAAATTGTGTACAAAATGACACTATATGAACAAGATACATTGCGGAAAAATTTACTGGCGGTGCTCCTGAAAAGGATGCAATGAATGTGTGTCTATTAGAAAAGATACATGGTTCGAAGGTGGCACCCTTCCTCTTAGAACTGAACTGCTTTTTCTTTACTTATGAATCAAGGAATCGACTTCAATTTTGTGTTGAAGAACTGGGGATGAGCTACTGTACAGTTGTTGATTACAACAGCTATGTTCGTGAAATATATGTGGGAAACCTACTCTGCAACCCGGTCCAGATAGGCTGACCTGGGAAAATTGTTGAAATAGATTAAACAGACTTCCTCAGACGTAAATACAACTGAGGAAAGGTGCTTGCTACCTGAACAGTGGGCCTTTAAAGGGGTGTGTCGCGAGGCCAGAGATGTTTTTCTTAATGTAGTACCATGTTGGAATCATGACACACAAGAGGAATGCATACGTCAGTTGGTTCTTGTGGTGGTCGTGGGGGCCTACTCTCATACACAGATTTCGGTGGTGGTCGGTGGGTACTTATCAGTTTAAAAATTGCTGAGTTTATGCTTAGATCATTCAGTATTTTCCTTCTCATCGATAAACATAAGCTTCTAAAACGGCTTAGTCATGACTTTGAACGTCATATTGACGATGAATATTATCAGTCATGATGATGATAACGAATTTCTAGAAGAAATTTATGTCGTTTCTAGAGACAGGGATTGGTCTCGTTTCTAGAGACAAGGATGTCGTTTCTAGAGACAAGGATGTCGTTTCCAGAGACAGGGACAGGTGAGATAATTATCATTATCTCACTTATTTCTACAATCTGATTGGACGGTAATCAGGACACGTCACCTGACTCAAGTGTGTACTGGGCCTAGTTATGAGGTTTCGATTTCGTGCTTCACTAAAACATATAACTTTTTTTTTTCTACTCTAGGCACAAGGCTCGAAATTTTGGGGGAGGAGGCCAGTCGATTAGATCGATCTCAGTACGTAACTGGTACTTAGTTTATCAACCCCGAAAGGATGAAAGGCAAGTCGACTTCGGCGGATTTTGAACTAAGAACATAATAATTATGGATTCAAATTTTGGCACAAAGCCAGGAATTTCAGGGTAGAGGCTAAGTCGATTACATCGATCCACCTCAGTGCTTAACTGGTTCTTATTTTATTGATCCCGAAAGGATAAAAGGCAAAGTTGACCTCAGCAGAATTTGAACTAAGACGGACGAAATGCCGCTAAGTATTTTTCCCGGCGTGCTAACGATCCTGCCTGCTAGCCGCCTTTATAATAATAATGATAATAATGGTTTTGTAGGTGCAATTGCCCCCCTCCTTGACAGCGGGTTAAACAAGTTGAACAAATAGAGGGCGTTATGCAACATTAAGGTTCAGACACTCACTCATCTCTTTCTCTTTCTGCATTGGGACGCTAGCTGTGAAAACGCAGCTTGACTGTCTCTCTGTCTGTCTGTCTGTCTCTCTCTCTCATACTACACGCCAGCTTGCAGATAGGAGGATAGCACAGAAGACCATGGCCTTTATGCACTAACCATTCCATTTATCATTCAGTTGTGTATGTGTGGTCACAATAAACGTGTAGTAACGCCGTGCGCATGCGTAGTCTCACGCATGCGTGGAATTAAACAAGCAAGCTTTCCCGCTTAATTCTACCTCTTTCTCGGTCGGCCGGCCATGAGCATGGACGTGTCAAGCAGTGTCTCCAACATTCCAGCTCTGGAGACAGTCTCTTTACGTGTTTAGCTGTCTCTCTTCATCTTTCGGACTTACACTCGACAGCTCGCTTACATCTACATAACAACGTCCCAACAACTATGCTCACACACACAGAAGCTGTAACAACAAGAGCTAAAGATGTATATATTTACCACCTGAATAAATGTTGTTTAAGTTGATAGTCTGGAGTTCAGCGTTCCGTTATATTTCTAATTTTATATAGGAAAGTCAGGTATACATCTAATGATGTATAACCAACTTTCCTATAAACGTATT
>NC_068983.1:102114281-102117383 GCF_001194135.2 Octopus bimaculoides
AATAAACGTGTAGTAACGCCGTGCGCATGCGTAGTCTCACGCATGCGTGGAATTAAACAAGCAAGCTTTCCCGCTTAATTCTACCTCTTTCTCGGTCGGCCGGCCATGAGCATGGACGTGTCAAGCAGTGTCTCCAACATTCCAGCTCTGGAGACAGTCTCTTTACGTGTTTAGCTGTCTCTCTTCATCTTTCGGACTTACACTCGACAGCTCGCTTACATCTACATAACAACGTCCCAACAACTATGCTCACACACACAGAAGCTGTAACAACAAGAGCTAAAGATGTATATATTTACCACCTGAATAAATGTTGTTTAAGTTGATAGTCTGGAGTTCAGCGTTCCGTTATATTTCTAATTTTATATAGGAAAGTCAGGTATACATCTAATGATGTATAACCAACTTTCCTATAAACGTATTTAAGTTACAACCTTGTTTATATATTCTTCATCCGGGTCTACTACCAAATGAGATTACAGCTTTCGGAGTGAGTCATATTAGGTGGCTCAACAACAACCTGCCCATCTATAGTTTCAAATGTCGGCACAAGGCCTGCAATTTCGAGCGAGGAGGGTAAGTCGACGACATCGAACCCAGTGCTCAGCTGGTACTTTATTTTATGAGCCCGAAAGGATGGAAAGCAAAGTCCACCTCGGCGAAAATTGAAATTCGAACATAAAGACAGACGAAATGTCGCTAAGCATTTTGTCCGGCGTACTAACGATTCTGACCGCCGCCTTTGTAGTAGTAGTAGTAGTAGTAGTAATAATAATAATAATAATAATTATTATTATTATTATTATAAGCAAAACTCGGAACATTCTTCGGTAACAGTAACTGTCAAATAATCTGATTAATGTTGTTATGGATTTGTAGGCCCAGTTAACTCCCCTGACGGTAGCTGTCTAAATAACTCGCCACTAAATGGCACAAATGTAACTTTGGGGTTCCAGTACTTAGCCCTTTGTCATCGCGACAGCAACATGTGAGGATGAGACCTCGTTAGGTCTTGCATAACGCACGCAACAGTTAACAGACATTGAACAGCTATGACGTAGAATACACAGAAGCTAAACATAGCTTTCACTTGTAAGCACCTTCCATGATCATTCAACTCGTATATATTTGTGACATGGAGTAAAAGCATTTAAAAGTTACAGCTTGGTTCTATGAATTCATTGTACAGTGTTCTTCTTTGAATGACATCTATTCCACCTTTCTGAACGGAGTCGTCATAAGATGGTTTCACCACGTAAAACCACAACCATCTATAGATTCTTGGATAAATTGTACGAGTGTCAAAATATACTGTGGTGTAGCACAATCGTTAGGGTGTCGGAAAAAATGCTTTGCGTATTCCAACTCTTTTCGATCCGAGTTAAAACCCTGCCGAGGTCAACTATGTCTTTTATCCCTCCGGGGTCAATGAAGCAATGTACTCGTCAAGTACTGGGTCGATTGTATCGACCCCCCACCACACACACTCTCCATATATTGGGAGAGAATGGGTTCTAGAAGTTGTTCGTCGAAAAACGACTGCGCTCGGAATATACGTTCGGATTGGCTGAAAATAGCTCCCAGAAGAGCCATGTGGTTTTTATCGGTGCTCTGCTACACATTAGCGTGAGAGATAGTATCAATGTCCGTCAGAGTATAACACCCAAACTTCCTTCATTATATAGAAATTTTCGATTATATCTTCGGTTTCAGTTCAGTAATAAGGTTACATCGGAGCTTAGATTTGAAACTGCGTTAGTTCAGTAAAGAGAAATATACTGCAATATATCAGATGAGCTTGGCCTAATTGTTAGCCAATTGTATTTCAGTTGCAATCATTCAATCAATTGATTTCGAGCGGAAATTCCCATGAGTTTCCCGCCAAAACATGGTTGTACATTGAGATGTGTACTACAATCATGCAGAAACTAAAGAGGTCCTTGAGAAAAGAGGTTTCTGCAAGTACGCAGTCGTAGCTCTTGTGATAAATACTTATATGATGTTTCTGGCATACGCCTTACTATCGGCAGAAGCCTCTATATTTTATATAAATAAATGGTTTCAACGAAAACATTGAATGGACTTTAATATAAGATAACTATACAGAGCCTAATCAGTTTCAACCGAAATAGTCCAATACCCATTTAAGAAGTATGAAAAGGTTGGTAAAAGTCCAGCACTTGAACACACACACACACACACACACACACACACACACACACACTCACACACACACACATATATATATTCAATCGTCAATTTCTTGAAAATGGGGTCATAACACCGAAATATTGAATACAAGGTGAATCAATATTAATTCACATATTTGTTTTCTTGTGATTTACCTTGCATTTACTTACTTCGCATTGTTTTGGCCTTACCCACGATCCTTCATACAATATATATATATATATATATATATTTATATATATATGGGAGAATATACAAATAATAACAACAGACGAGGACAGGTGGTGTAAATAACAAAAGTATATATTAGTATGACGCTAGTTCAGTTATTGGGATTTCAATCAATAGATTTGCGGGTATTCCATTTCAGATTATGCAAAAAGAACATAACAAGTATTTGTGATGGAAAGCTCGTGGTATTTATATGCACATCAAGAAATAATATGCGAGGATAAAGCCAGTACAATAGCAGGGCATAAAATATACTACCTTAATTAGCCCTTACTTGAGTTCAAATTATACTTACAAAGGAACTACACGTGTTTCTGTATTGGAAGATCAGAATATATGTAATGATCAGATTTATAATTCTACCAACACATCTTCAGGTTCATTTTTCAAAATAATGTTCAGCTATTTTAAATCACCATAAAAATTAAGCGTTAAATTAAAAATTAAAATAAACTTTACAAAATTAAGAATTAAGAATTATAAATTATTATTTTTAATTCTTAATTTTGTGAAGTTCTTTTTTAATTTCTAATTTAATGCTTAATTTTTATGGTGATTTAAAATGGCTGAACAATATTTGCAGTGTTCAGCTCTATGTATTTGTAGTCAGTCAATGACACACGTATATTTTTGTATGTGCGTTTGTATACATTTATGTGTGTGTGTGTATGTGTGAATGAG
>NC_068983.1:102120975-102124803 GCF_001194135.2 Octopus bimaculoides
AGATTGTCAAAAGTAAAATGTAAAGCTTTGTATAAGCTTTGTTGTGTTAAGTGCTGATTATCACAAAAGTATTAAAATACAGTTATACATTCTTTTGTGTCTGGGGAGAGTCATTTTTTTTTTGTGCCTTATAATTTAACACACTCACCGGTAAAATTTCCACTTATTTCTTATTTTTATTTTCCTAAAATTTTCGTTGTGTCTTGTAGCCTTTTCAATAGACTTGAGTCTGTTATATTATAAGACACAAAAAGAAAACGTCTTTCCCAAGACACAACAGAATATGCTTCAACACACGAACTCACATAAAGAATCTTGCAAACCAAATCCCAAAACGAAATATATATTCTTTGATAATGATAAGAAAATATTAAAAACAGTTTACAAGAAAGTATTCAAGAAAGTATTCGAGAATGGGACTACAATAAGTAATTTGAGTTCAATAAAAATCATGTTTGTTTGGTACAAAAAATTGAAGAGGAATAACTGACCTATCTGTCTGACATTTTCTGTCGTGTGTGTAGCTAAGGAATGTTTGCTATTTTAAGGGATAGCGTGGGAGGTTGGTTGGTGGGGGAAAGGAAGAAAGGATTTTTTGTTTCTGGGCTAGTCTCTCATGGTTCAGTGGTTTTTGGGACTGGTCTTAGGGGTTAGAATGGTGTCACACACACACACACACACACACACACACACCATTTTTTTTGCACAAACGTTACTATTCCAGCAACACTTTTGTTGGTCCTTTGGTCCTTTTCTTTTCTCTCCTCTGTACTAAATGAGTCTTCCCAACTTACCCGCGTACTCTAGTGTCGTCAAGCTTTGGTTTGCTCAATTGGATGCGTATTTTCCGCCCATGCGGCGCCTCACCAGCAGCAGCAGCTAAATCTTTTGTACTGTGGGATGCCTGCATCTCTTGCACGTTCAGTGAAAGATCTCATCACTCACCCATGTCCGGACGCGACTTACGTGTCCGTCAAATTGACGAAGTTGTCCGTAGACTTAACTTTGTGTTCGCTTACGTCGATGATTTTCTCATAGCTAGCGACGCGCGTGAAAATCATCTCCGACACTTATCTCAACTTTTTCAGCGTCTTCGCACCTACAATGTGCTAATCAACCCTGATAAGTGGTTTTGGACAGACCTCTCTGGAATTCCTAGGTCATTATATCGACTCTAATGGTATCCGACCACTCTCCTCCAAAGTCGATGCAATTCAATGCATCTCACCTCCCACTTCCTTACACCAACTGCATCACTTCTTGGGAATTGTCAACTTTTACAGGAGGTTCATACATAAATGTGCAGACAATTTACTTCCCTTGACTCAACTATTGAAAGCAAATACAAAAAACAAAAAAACTCTCCTATCACTCTATCTGCCGAGGTATTATCTTCTTTTGAGTCAACCAAGAAGGAAATAGCTTCTGTTCCTTTGCTTGCACAACCGGTTCCTGATGCTCGTCTCTTTTTAACAGTTGATGCATCGGATTCTGCGGTTGGTGCTGTTTTGCAACATACCGTCGACAATCAAACTCGACCTTTGGCACTTTTTCTCGTCAATTAAAGCCAGCTGAGCGTTATTATAGTACGTTTGATCGTGAACTCTTAGCGATCTACCTGTCGGTTCGTCATTTTCAACATCAACTCGGGAGCCGGGATTTTGTGATTTATACTGATCAGAAGCTTCTTACGTTTGCTCTGTCATCTAAATCGGACAAACACTACCTTCGTGCTTTTCGTCACCTGGACTACATTTCCCAGTTCACAAGTGACATTCGGCAGATACCTGGAAAAGAGAACGAACCTGCTGGCGCATTCTCTCGTCTCCCTGTGTGTTCTCTTTCATCTCCTGCTGCAATCGATTTAACTGCTATTGCACAGGATCAGCCAGCTGTGGACACATTGGATCTAACTTCCACCAAGTTGTCCTGCTGCAAGTTTGCCTATCTTCCACCTCCGTCTGCTGAAGTCACAATCATTTGTGACACAGCTGCTGGTTCTCCCAGACCGTTTGTAGCTGCGAACCACCAGCGTTCTGTTTTTGATGCCTTGCATTCTGTCACATCCTGGCATCGCTGCCTCGGTGAAGCTTATTACGGCTCGGCTTTTCTGGCCTAATATGCGCCGCATGATCACCACTTAGGCACGCTCTTCTGCGAAATGCCAGCGCTCTAAAAGGCACATCCGCGTTCCTCTTAGACAGTTTTCTCCGCCAGAAACTCACTTTCACCCATGTCCACATTGATCTGGTTGGACCATGGCCTGTCAGTCGCGGTTTCTCTTACGTATTGACATGCGTCGATAATTTCTCTCGTTGGCCTGAAGCCATTCCAATAGTGGACATCTTCGCTGAGTCAGTTGCTTAAGCTTTCGTTTCTAACTGGATTGCTCGCTTTGGTGTCCCAGCTAAAATAATCACTGATCGTGGACGCCGGTTCGAAGCCTCCTTATTTCGTGAATTATCACGAATCCTAGGTGTTCATCACATTCGTACGACCAGCTACCATCCAGCTTCCAACGGGATGGTCGAACGTTTTCACAGGCAACTGAAGGCCGCTCTACGCGACACTCCTGATCCTCAGTCTTGGACAGAATTCCTGCTTATCGTTCTTCTTGGTTGTCGCACTGCTGTTAAAACAGGCTTAGGTTTCTCCTCTGCTGAACTCCTTTACGGTACCATCCTGGCGCTCCCTGGTACAATGTTGGCTCCAGACAATTCATCGCATTCTGATCCAATGTCGTATGTCACCAGACTTTGCTCGTATTTCTCGAATCTTCCACCCATGCATCTGCGTGACCAGTCTATTCCCTCTCACGTCTCACCGGGCATTGACAAATGGACTCATGTTTTTGTTCGGGATGATTCTGTCAGAGGACCGCTTGTTTCTCCTTATAAAGGACTATTTCGTGTGCTATCGCGCACACCCAAAACTTCTAGTCTCGACATCAATGATCGGGCAGAGACAGTGACAGTCGACAGACTTAAAAGAGCACATTTTGAGGTGCCTACACCTTTCGATGACACCCCAGCCACGCCCACTTTTGATCCTTTACAACCACCTACACACCCACCTGCACATGCACCTTTCATCACACCATCACCTGCACCTCCACATTCGTTGCCACAACCTAACACAAACAAACCCTATGTCACCAGGACAGGCCGCAGTGTGCATTGGCCCCCAAAACTCACCAGAACTATTTACATTTAACAACCTTTTTCCCTGTGACAGACAATTGTTTTCTTGTGCGCTGAACAATTCCAATGCCTTGCCATTGAACTTTGTCAAAAATTTTCTGCATGCCCTTTATATTGCTTGTAATCATTTTCTCTTGACTTATCGCATTTTGTACTACATCTTGCTGTTTGCGATCGGTGGCTGTCTTTGCTCTTTTCTTGTGCCTGCTCCAGTCATTCTAATTTCGCACTAGCGTTCTCAGGGGGGAGCCCCTGTAGCGAGGCACAAGAAGCCAGTGCCATTTTGAACGAGATCTCGCCGGTAGCCATTACCATGTCCGAGGCAAGAACGAGATCTCGCCTGCAACCATTTGCCATGTGCGAGACGTCAACGAGGCTTTCGCCGGCAACCGGTATTTTAGCAGGAGGATATGACGTGTACAGACCTATAACGAACCACGCACTGCTATAAAGATGGTCACTGAGAGCGAACTACATGAACGAGAACTCTGTAAATAAACGGCTATTGAATTGTACTCAGCTTGTGAACTTTTTCGTGTTCCAGATCCTTAAAACTACAAAAATAGTTATGATGGGAGAAGGAAATACTCCACAGGTATCATAAACCTTCCATTCCATTATATATATA
>NC_068983.1:102124971-102139597 GCF_001194135.2 Octopus bimaculoides
TATATATATAGGTAAGTACGGTTTTGGGATCTAAGTAGGAGGTCAGTAAGCTTTAAGCATTTATGTCACTAACACAGATGACAAAAAGTGGAAAACATACGATAAAATATACATAACATTGTGACACTCTTCTTAGCACATGGAAGTTACAAGGAATTTTGATAAACTGACAGTCACCATACTAAAGCTACAAAGAATGTGAATAAAAATCCAAAAGATAAGGGGTGAAACAGGTAAAGTACGGACTACAATTGTCCATCTCTGGGCTGCAAATTAAACAACGTGGAGGTAGCAGGGATCTGAGGATTAGCTAAGTTGGTTTATGTTCGTTACAATTTATGTAACAGACTTAAGTTTGCTATGAAACAATTGTAGTCCTTACTTTACCTGTTACGCTCTGTTTCTTTGGGACATACATGTGTGTATGTGTATGTATGTATGTATGTGTGTGTGTGTGTGTGTCTATATGTATGTGCTATCGTGTGTGTGTGTGTGTGGTAACAAAGAAAATAATATCATATGACGAAAATTACCAGTGAGACAAATATTGTATGATTTTTTCCCTTAATTTCGGTAAAGGCCTGGACGTCACAATGACGTATTTTCTAACTTTTGTAAATAATGTTAGAAAAAACTATGACGTTATTTCCTTCCTCTTGTAATAAATATATGTGGTATTCTCTTTAGTCCAATGTAATTCAATCATTTTAAATTTTAAGTAACAATATACATAAATATGTTGAGTGTTTTCACTGGAAAAACCCATGATAGAAATACCGCTTAGTAAAGCTTTGGAATGAGACCACCCATCAAAGGGGATATAATAATTTTAAACAATAACATCCATAAATTCAATATTCAGTCTAAAACAGGGAAGAAAATCATTTTGGTTCTTATAGTCACAAGGTACTGAATTTTTTATTCTATTTTTTTTTTTTTTTTTCCAGTCCGATATAATCACAATGTTCGCAATCTGAAGGCTATTTGTTGAGAATTTCAAATAAAAAAAATATCCATTTTTAAGTTATGAGGAAACAAATTTATGCTGGGGGTGGGGTCACACCTGCGTAAATATGTCAAAACAGGCACGTGGAAAAGGCTAGAGGATACACATACGGCAAAACATCGTGACTGTAACAAGATGAGGGCACTAGTCTAATTATGACAGTATGTAACAATTTACAAAACAACAACAAAATCTCTTGAAACTATAACAAGCAGGGCGAGACAGTAGTCTGGATAGTTTTACATAATAATGTATAAAATGGTTGGACAGTTACTGAGAGTAATTATAAAATACAATTACTGTAATGTTAACATGAGATTTAGAGTCATCGAGTAAAAAAAATAAAAAAATAGCAGTCACGGAATACAAAACAATTAGGGAAAAACCAGCCGAATAGGAAGACTTTACGTGGACGCTTGAGATACTACAAATAGTAACGAAATCGAAGTGCAGAGACATCCCACAGTCTTAAGGAGCTTTGGGATAAAGTAATTTTAGATAATTTTGAAATAAAAAGCTAGGAAAGTAACGGCTTGGAGTACTTTTAATGATAGTTTGATCTAGGTTCAGACCATAAACAATCTTTCTGCTGATGAAAGAAATCATTTAAAAAGAAGCGGTAAAAATTTAATGAAAGAATGGAATCACTCAGAAACTACTATTTGCTTCATTAAATTAAATTAAACAAAAATATTTTCTATAGACACCATATATTGCTGATTACAAAATAAATATATTAAATTTCACAACCATTGTCAGTCGGGGCTTGTGGCGCAATGGATAACGCGTCTGACTACGGATCAGAAGATTCCAGGTTCGAATCCTGGCAAGCTCGAATTTTTTTTTCTGTCTTAAAGTATATAAAGTTTGTGGCATAAAAAGTGGAGTTAAAAGAAAGCAAAAACGTTGAAATATAATAAAATTCGCTTGACGATCGAACGAAATTTTATCGTTATGTAAAGAAAAAGAAGACAAGATAAACAACGCAAAATGTGAACTACTTGATCAAGTTCGACATCGGTCTAGATAAAAAGCTTAGCTCTGTCTGATCAGAGACGGCTTTAAATCTTTTCTCTTGCTAATATCCGCAGTAAAGACCTAAACGTCGCGTAATCATCCTAGTTCTCTGATCCAGATATAAAAATCATATAGGTGGGGTTTGGGGCACAATAAGTAATATTTACAGCATTTTTGACTTTGAGAAAAAAATTTTTTTCTTCTTTTCTTAATAAAAGTTCACTGTATCAGTTAAGCAAATGACCTTTAGAAGCATTAAAAACACTAACGTATTCAGAACACTATTTCAGAAACTTATCTCCGTTCTCTTTGAGCATATAAAAGACAAATTTAAATGGGGCAAAATGAGTAAGACAAAATAAGGTAAATTTGCCTCTTCAATTCTCCAGAATTATATCTGAAAAAAAAAAAAAAAAAAAGACTCATACACATCAATATCCATCCTCAGACATCAGAAAGATAAGAAATGCAAAGAAAAAAAAAAATTAAATATCTAGGTCATGGAAAGATGGCACATGATATGAAATTACTGGAACTCTGTTAAATCTAAAAACTCAACATAAAATATTCTCTATAGCTTCTTCGCAATCAGCTGAAGTGACTCTCTTCAAAGAGAAATTATTGAAACTAGTCATTACTCATTTTGCCCCAAGTGAGACAAAGATGATGCAACACTAATGATTTCAAACAGGCAGGGAGAATGAATGAGTAAATACATACATACATACATACATTGAACGAAGAAATAAGAACTCACAGTATGGCAGAAGCCATAGCCACTCATAATAAAAAGGAGTACTGGTGGAATGTCCCAGTAAAAATCTCAATAAAATGTAAACATAATAGATCTGACAGTAGTTTGGGATGGAGAAGCGAAAAGGTGTACAGTTGTGGAAATCAGCTGCCCAATGGATGTTAACATAAAACTAAAGATCAGTAAAAAAGAAAATACCGGCGCTGAACTATTGAGGAATCTACAGCTACTCTATCCAGATTACAAGTTCAGGTTTATACCTGAAATTATTGGGGCACTGGGATATGTAACACACTGTCCAAGTACATATCTTGAGAAATTTGGCTTCTCAAAACCAGAAAAGAGAAAGCTGATTCGAAGACTACAGATCCAAACCATCACTGGAACTGTAAGGATCTGTAAAACTTTCCTGAATTTTATCATTTAAGTATAAATGCGCATGTCTAGACATGCAACTATATGTGTGAGAAGACATACATAAAACAAAACATACAAAACTGCACACATGGACGTACGCACGCGCGCACGCACACACGAAAGCGCGCGTGCACACAGAAAGGAGAAAGCTGATTCGAAGACTACAGATCCATTGGAACTGTAAAAAATTTTAAAACTTTCCAGAAGTTCTTCATTTAAGTATATATGAGCATATCGAGATTTGCTAGTATATGCATGAGAAGTCATGTATGAAACAAAACATACAAATCCTTAATTCATAAGCTACAAATGATCATGATATTTTGGGACTATAAAAATCTGTAAGACCTTAAGATTTAAAAGATGACGGTTAAATCAGGATACTTTGCTACCAAGTCAATGGCTAGTCAAAATTTACTCTAAATTAAAAAAAGAAAGAGAAGACATACATATGATGCAGGTACCTATGTACCTATCATCATAGGTGCATTAAGTTATGTATAAACAAAATTGCACAAAAACCTAGAAATACTCGGTTTTACAGTGAAAGAGCAAAAAATTTATGCATAATCTCCAAATCCAATTTATTAGTGATACTGTGAAGATTTGTAAAACGTTCCAATAATTCTCCATTTGAGATTCTTACGTGAATAGATGCACACACTTGGATGTATGCATCGACAATTCAAACCAACACACGTACTCAATCACATATTTACAAACTGGGAACTCTCTCAACTCAAACAGTGTTGTTGCTTTGTTAGTGACTGGCTTGTACATTCATCCATCCGTCCGTCCGTACGTACATACATACATATGTATATTTTTTCACATGAAGTATTTTGTTGAAATGACCAAATGCAACCTCGATATGACATGTATCTATCAACACTGTTAAAAGTAAAGATAAATTAGTACCATCTTCCTAGTACACACTTTTAACATTAGGTTATGTCAATCACATATATAAATTTGGAGACCTATTTAATCAGCAATCGTTTATTTCACCATCCTCATCATTATTAAAATTGGAATATGATTCTGCAATGTTGCCAAACTCTGTTGAATGGTTAACAATTTGCAGACATTCCAAGAGCATGTGGAGTAGCATAACTACCACCACACGACCAGACAGGGAAACACGTACGCAAGAGCTGGATAAACATGCTACAGGTTAGAACTTCACTAAGTCTGAATCAGTTATTTCCCCCAAGAAGTATAATGCAAACCTACGAAGGTTCCTCTAAGCGGTTGCTCAACTACTATAAATAGCTGTCAAATCTCACTAAAATTATGTCCAAGAAATTGGATAACGTAGTTATCCAATAAAAAACGAAAGGAAGAAAAAAAAAAGACAGGATCAATATAGCTGGAACAGCTTTGGTCATAGGTCTACTAGGTCAGAATTGATCAGAAACATGTGGTATGCGTATGTATATGTATGCAGAAATATTCGCAGCTAGTGGTATTTGTAATCTGCACAATAATTATTTGCATTTGTAAAGATTTTTTAATGTAGAGACACCTTTTCCTTCCTTTGATGTTATGGAGGTTTACTTTGCACGTAATATCTATTAAACCATATCCAGTATAATTGATCGCAATGATCATTTTGATAGCTATGAATTAGTGATACCGAGATCAATGACTTATGTGCACTGCTTGCTTATGTTTAAATAGACGTTGAGTGACACTTGTAAAGAAGAAAGTGAACAATAGGTGTCATGTCAAATAATTTAACTCTATGTTCACCACAAGTATCTTTTGGTTCAGTTTCAATTGTGGTCTTTTAAGTGAAAAAGTGCTTGAAATACTCTAAACTTCGGACAATATTACATTGAAAAGAAGATAAAATGACTTGAATGTTTCTACTAATAATTATCTGTAGTTTAAATTTTATTTTCATTTATTTTTTTCTTTCTTACTTTAGTCACAAATCAGTGTCGGTTGGTGTCTGTAGTTAAGTATAATTTTATCTAACATGGAGGATGACGTGTTACAGCAACTCAATTCAGATGGTAAATATTTACGAAGTTACCTCGTTTATTTAACTATTTTGCAGTCTAAAGTCTGTTTGCTTTTCGTAAAATTACAAACTCTGTTTATACAGCCTAAATTTGCTTCACTATCGTAATTGAATGATAAAATAATACGCAGGATATTTCATTGTTTTATTGACAGTGGTAAACTAATTGTTGTTATGTTTGATCTCTTGACGACGGACACACCTGCAGCTATTAAACTCTGGGATGATAAAGTGTTGAAGTATATATATATAAAGAAATCTGCTGATTCTTAAAGGAGTATGGGGCAGAAAGTTATGAGAAATATGTAATTTGTCATCATCGAGTTAAAATGAATTGAAGTAGGCAGGTGTCTGGAACATGATACTCATTGTAATGTATGGCTTAAAATCATTAGAATTAATTGTATGGAGGAAACCCAGTAAATGTTTTAAGGTGTAACTTTTAGCCGCACAAAATAAATAATAGTTTTTTTTTTTCGTATTTTCAGAAAAATAGCATTACGTTGAAGCACCAAGCAGCTATTTAACACATACACACACACACACGCAAGTGCCTTCGAAAAAATACCTTGCAATTTTTCTTCCGGCTCTCTTTGGTCTGATTTCAAATGTTGCCGAACTCAGTTTTGTCATCCATCATTTTGATGTTGATGAAATAACGTACCATCTAGGATTGAGATCGATGGTATCCACCAATTCCCTTCCCACAAATTTCTGGCGCTGTACCTGTATAAGAAACTACTACTACTCATTTATGCATTCGATAGACTCTCTTTTGAGAGTTTATCTTTCTGTCAGAAATATCACTTGTGTTTAATCGAAGCTGGTGACCTACTGAATTATGTAGATTACTTACAAACAATGTTTATTTCTCACTGTGCTGCGTTTATTCTCAGGTCGGCAAGCTGGCAAAATCATTAGCACGCTAGGCGAAATGCTTAGCGGTATTTCGTCTGCTGTTACGTTCTGAGTTCAAATTCCTCCGAGGTCGACTTTGCCTTTCATCCTCTCGGGGTCGATTAAATAAGTACTAGTTGCGCACTGGGTTCGATGTAATCGACTTAATCCCTTTGTTTGTCCCCTCTCTGTTTAGCCCCCTCCCCCTGTGGGCAGTAAAGAAATAAATTTTTCACTGTTCGACAATCTGTTTATTAATCTTTTCAGCTAATTTCGTATCAATACTGTTTATCAATATTAATTTATACAACATTTAAGATGATAAAATTTACTACTTTAAATTGAAGTAAAAGTTTATCTTGTATAACTATTACTACACATTACTGCTTAATTCCAACTCCATTTGTCATCATTTCAATGACTCAGTGAGAAGTTTTTGATTAATTTTATATTTCTTTTCTTTAGAAACCTTCAGCCCATTCCTGGACGATAAGTTTGATGTCAAAGCTCATGCTAATAAAACTATCCAAGGAATTGCTATAGGGGAACAACTTGCAAAACTTACAGATGGCATGGCCATATTGGACAAGGAGATCCATAATCAGGTCAGAAAATCTCTTATTAGTTAGTTGTCGTCATCATTATCGTTTAGCATCAGTTTCCCATGCTAGCATAGGTTAGATGGTTTGACTGGGACTGGTAAACCAGAGAGCTGAACCAGGCTCCAGTCTAATTTGGCTTGATTTCTACAACTGGATGCCCTTCTTAATGCCAACCACTCTGAAAGTGTAGTAGGTGCCATTCACATGTGACTGGCACTGGCCACAAATCACCACCACAAATCACCAAAGATCTCGGTCACTTGTCATCACCTCCATGAGACCCAACATCCAAAGATCATGCTTCACCACCTTGTTTCATGTCTTCCTGTGTCTACTTCCACAGGTTCTCTAGCGTATATATTAAGAGCATGACTAGCTTTTGAGTTAAGGTTTATAACAGTCAACTAATAATTCAATGTTTTGTATCCTGTTGTACTAGTGATATAGAACCCTAATTCTTCTGTCTTGTCTACTCATCTGTAATAAGTACTGCAGGGTTGGAACCAAACTTTCACGTAAGCAGTTGGAGCACTAAAACTGAGGAGAGTTTCATTATCTTGCAGTGCTATGATGGTGACATGTCTTATATATACTCTCATGAAAACAAAGTCTTCTGTGGTGCCTCTACGATCCAATGGATTGTGAGACTTACCAGTATTGTTATTTTATCAGAAAGAAAGTTAAAGATGTTGCAGAAATAACACAATATTGCATTAATTTGTACTTAGTTATCAATATTTAGGTACTTGAGGGTGTCAAGCTAGCAGAATTGTTAGCATGTCAGACAAAATGCTTGGCAGCATTTCGCCCATCTTTGCTTTCTGAGTTCAAATTCTGCTGAAGTTGCATCTGTCCTTCATCTTTTCAGGGTCAATAAAATGAGTACCAGTTGAACACTGAGGGTTGATGCAATCAACTTAACTCCTCCTCTGAACTTGCTGGTCTTGTGCCAAAATTTTAAACCAAAATTTAGATATTTGGTTACAAAACTCTTTGCAGTTGGTAAAAATAAAAACAAACATTTAAAGCATTTACTCTTTTTCAGAAATTTTGAGAAACAGATTTCTGGAACTTTTAACATTGAAAAATGATACATTTCTGCTTCTCTTTAACTTATTCATCATCATCATCGTTTAATGTCCGCCTTCCATGCTAGCATGGGTTGGACGATTTGACAGAGGACAGGCTCCAATCTGATCTGGCAGAGTTTCTACAGCTGGATGCCCTTCCTAATGCCAACCACTCTAAGAGTGTAGTGAGTGCTTTTATGTGCCACCGGCACGAGGGCCAGTCAGGCAGTACTGGCAACGGCCACGCTCAAAATGGTGTTTTTTACGTGCCACCTGCACAGGAGCCAGTCCAGCGGCACTGGCAACGACCTCGCTCGAATGTTTTTTTTTTTTTATAAAATTCTTTTACAATAAAATTTAAAATGTTTACATTTATTGAAATAATTATAATTTTGAAGTAAATCTTGTGACATTAAAAAGTTATATGTGGTGATAATACATGCTGGTACATGTTGGGGGCTTTAATACCCTAGTTTCTGGATTCAAGTTCTTCTTTGAGACTCAGCAAGGATCAATAAAATACCATACTGGAGGCGTTAAAAAGTTTTATTTCACCCACCAGTTTCTGAATTTAAATTTCACCCACCAGTTTCTGAATTTAAATTTCACCCACCAGTTTCTGAATTTAAATTCCTCAAGGGAGTCACTACTCTCTTACTAGAATCGATAAAATTGATACTAATAGCATAATGTGGAGCCTGTTGTTGTTTTAAAGCTACATCTAGATCTTTAATGATTTCTACATAATTGAATGAAGAAACTGCTTCTGGCATTAGTAGCTGCTGGTTATGAAGTTTTCTTGTTCAATTTGTTGACTTTCTAGTCAATTTTATTTACACTGTATACATCATCATCATTTAATGCTGGGTCAATAAAATAAATATCGTTAATGAAAAAAATGAAATCATGTAACACACTATAGAACCAGGTATAAGAATATATATTAAGTCTTTTAATCCTGAGCTTCTGAATGCCTTTGAGCCAATATACTGAGCAATAAGTTTACAAACATACACGTAACAGCCTCATTCACTTGAGTCTCACTCAAAATTTGTTTGAGTTTCAGCCATTGAGCAATAATTGTCCTATAACCAGTCACTAATTTTCAAAGAGTTTATCTTACTCCAAAGTAATTGTAGTTTTATAAGTCAGAGAACATAATTGAGTGTCAACTGGGTCCAAATGATGATGTTTTGGTTGTAAGGCTTCACATGGATATCTAGGGGTTCATAGTACGAATTATATGAACTTTTTCTATATGTGTACACTCATAGAAAAAGTTCATTTTTATTTTATTATGTACAAATTTTTTTTACATTACTTCTAGATTGTAGATCATCATGAAGATTTACTTTCCCAAGCTACTGGTGTGGAAACCCTTGAAGGTAACTGATTACAATTTGTTAAAAAAACAGTTCCCTAAATAATTGTTAAATAAATACATTGCTAAAACTTGTAAATATCTTTATATCACTTTATTTTGATTATAATTTATTTTTCAATTAATTCAAGTGAAAGCAGTTATAGTACAATTTTTGATTTCTGAAAATTTTGTTAATTTTTTTTCTTCGTTATCAGGTGTCCTTCAAATGATGCAATCAAGAATTCAGTCCTTGCTCTCTGCAATGGAACGGTTAGTTAAAAATTTTTTTTTTTTTTTATAAATTTGTTTCCTACTTGGCCATAAAACCTTTAACAGAGAGAAAAACAGAAAAAACAAACAAAAACTTGCAGACTACAAAATCAACACATGATATAAAAAAATCACAATAGCATATCCGTCTTGTTTATTTTGAAATCTTTTTCTTAATATCAGTCTTACCATGGTGGATTGTTTTTTTTAATGTGAATTTGATTTTGCAAATTCTTAGAGGAACTTATTTTACAGTTGAATTTTCCTCCAGTTACTAACTATTGAGGTAGACTGATACAAGTGAAGTAATGTGCATCATCTAGAAGAAACATATCACATTGCCTTGCAGCAAGGTTTGGACTCATGCCTTGTGGTATGTAGTTCAGCGCATTAATATGACAGTTTGTACTTTTAATACAATAGTTAATTTTTTTTTTGGACATTGATCTGTTTTGATGTATGACATGATATTAAGAATATTTTTAATGTGGCAAAACTCATTTAACTGATGTTTATAAGAAAGATTACAAAAAGCTCCCAAAATATTAGAATTTGTTTCTTGTTTTTTGCTAATTAAAGCTTATTCAGTTTGTTAATGTTTTGAATTAATTTTTGCCAATACAGATTGCTATTTACCACAGCAAAATTTTAAAATGTTTTGCAATTCTCTTACATCTAATAAACATACCAACTTATACTTGACAACTGACAACTGTTTGCTGCAAAAGCATTGTTGTATCTTATTTTCAGAAGGCACAACAATTATTTTAGAAATCCTTTGTTATAACATCTGTTGACTTTGGGATTTTAATATTCTGGGCATTTCTAATGATCTGTTGTAAACAAGAAAGTAAATTTAACTTAATATACATTAGGGTAAAATATCTGAAGGCAGTCCTTTGATTTATTATTTTTCAATCTTATAACATACACATGTTGAGTCCAAAGCACTATATTTTACCCTGTTAGCTGCTGCAAATTGACATGTGTAGTATGCTCCTCAGCTAGATGAAGTATATTTGGAACAAGAGTGTGGATTGTGCTCAGTTGTTTAGCTAACCAAATGTCATAAGTCTGAGATTATACAACACTAAGGTACATATAATAATTTGTAACTCATCCAGTATTTCATCTTGTGTAGTGCTTTAACCTTTCAGTGTTTAAACCAGCCATATCTGGCTCAATTACTCTACCTGTTTTATGTTAAAACTGCCCAGATTCAGCTTCTCACACCTACTCTACAATGTCAGTCTAAAAATAAACAATCACATCATTGAAATCTCAAAGTTTTGGGATACTATACAACTAAGTCAAAACAATGTGAGTAAATAAGTATTACATTTGATAAGAGTAATCTGAATACTAAAGGGTTAAGGAAAGATAAACAAAAATAGTTTTTTTATTGAGATTGGTTGACACTGCTAAGTGATGTTAACACTACTTATGCAGTAATGAGGACAGATACATTCTGAAAATTTTAGTGACAATTCTTTCTAAAATGCTTTTGTGTCTTTCTATTTTTAATTTCTTTACATAGAATTCGGTGCAAAGTAAGTGACCCATTCAACAAAATTGTAATGAGAACTGCACAGCTAAGAAGATTACAGGTCAGGGAATTGAATTTTTAAAATTTTATTTTGAAGACTTTATTATCATTTTGAAAGTTGATTTCTTCGTTTTTGGTCACATCTTATATATAGTGGTCAGTAAAAATGTTAGTTTAATAGTGATCAAAATTTTCAGTAGTCTAAGTTATTTGCAACTAAAAAAAATATGTCATGGTATATTGTATATTGATTAGAAAGAACATTTTAATATTTTGAGTAGAATTCTTCATAGGAAAATTATTAAATATTCCTTATCATTGCATAAAAATATGCTACATTTTTTCTCCTGTTAGAATCTTGTGATTATTTTTTTTATAGTTAGGCCCTAGTTAAATGAAAGCCTAGAATTATACTTTATTGAACTTGGTACTGTAACCTAACTAGTCTGTTTTTCTACCGTTATATATTCTGACCGCTCTTACAATAATTATGAAAATGTTTGTGTACAAATGCTTGCATAAAGAATTTGAAGAATGATAAATAAGACTAATAATGCATCTCTCATGAGTTTTAAGGGACACACAGTGTGTCTCTGTTTCCTTAGTGCTCAAAACAAAAGCTTAAGACATAATATATTTAAAGTACCATATTTGAACAAATTACCACAGCAAAAACTTGGAGAACATGTTTTTTTTGTCTGTGGCAATTCAAAGATTCACCATCATTGCTCATGTCTAGCTATAACTGCTGTTTGTTGATAGTATAAAACGGTTGGACAGTGGGTTATTTTCTGCTGGTGTTGTGTGCACAACTCTTCTGCTCCACAGTCTAAAATATCTTCTTTGGCTATTCAATCTAAATCTATTTCTTTAGCAAATGTAGGTTCTACTGCTCTTTTATGATAACTGCTAAAAAATCAATGAATAATAATTCTCATAGATATAGGCGGTTCTGAAAATTAAAATACCTGATATTGTCATTGTTCAGAGTTTAAAATAAAACAAATAGGTTTAATATTTTAATGTACTCGATAAATGATATTGAAGAATGTATGTGTATTAATAATCATACATGGGTAATAAAAATTTATTAAATGGTGGGGAAACATCATAAAGAGCTATTTAGCTTTTAAAAACAGTTACTTCCCTTACATCATATGCCGTGCCAGCTACTGTTGCAGACGAGTCTCTTGGAGATTTTTTTTTTCTTTATCACATAAAGAATAATATAAATTGTGTATTGGTGACACGATAAGTGATTTTTTAAATATTTCTCTTCAGGAAGCTTGTGATCTTTTGCGACGGATTATTCGCATACTTTATCTAAGTAAACGACTGCGAAGTCAGCTTGAGGGAGGTGCAAGAGAGATAACTAAAGCTGCTCAGAGTCTCAATGAACTCGGTAAGAGAGCAAATTTCCTTTTTTCTTGCGTATAAAATATGCGCGCGCGCACATTCTAATAGAAGCTAGCTCCAATATCGTAAATTATTACTGTTTCACGTCTATGATTGTTCAAATGTTTGAATAATCGGACACGTAAACTTAGACTTACGATTCAAGAAGTTTGTAATAAGATATACACATACTGAGTATCCCAAACCATTTGTAATGCGAACAGATTTAATCATTTCCAGTCTATATTTTTTCATTGTGACTAAAAATATTTTGCACGGCATTTGTTAAGGGTTTTCCACCTGGATAGTTATAGCTGTGTGATTAAGATGCTCGCTTTACAACCATGTGGTTTTTGGTTCAGTTCCACTGCACTACATGTTGGGAAAATGTCTTCTGCTATAGTCCTGATCTGCCCAATACCTTATGAGTGAATTTCGTTGATGGAAACAGCGTGGAAGCCCACTTTATGTGTGTGTGTTTGTGTATGTCCACCATTCACCTCTTGACAATTGGTGCTGGTTTGTTTATATCCCTGTAACTTGGTGGTTTGGCAGATGAAACTGATAGAAGAACTAAACTTTTAAAAAATAAGTGTTGGGCTCGATTTGTTTGACTAAATCCTTCAAGGTAGTGCTCCAGCATGGCTGTAGTTCAATGAATGAAACAAGTAAAAGATGAATGTATATCTACCTATTCCAACCTAAAACATGGACATTAAATAAATGATGATGATGATATTAAAAAGTAATAATTAGACTTTTTTAAAAAAAAAACCAGCCGTAATTTGAATAAAATCTTTGTAGTTGATTGTAAACTTGTGTTCACATATCCATTTTATATTTCCTAGAGAATGTTGTCTCCCTTCGTAGGTTTCATAATACAAAGTAGCATGTAAATATGGAAGGAGAGATTCACATATTGTTTTTAATTAATGCAGATTATGTATGTGAAGGAATGGATTTAAGTGGAATTGAGGTGATTGAAGCAGATCGTCGATTCATTAAACAAGCTCGCAAAGATGTAGAGGCACAAGCTCAGAAGATGTTGGAACAAGGAATGGAAACACAGGTGAGGCATTTGCTTTATCCGTCTGATAATAATAATGGCTGTATGTTTGTATAAAGTGCCACTTTAGTTGTTAGATCCTAAAAATCAATGTGCCACATAAAAAGCACTGGTGCTGGTGTCATGTAAAAAGTATTGGTACCGGTGTCATGTAAAAAGTATTGGTGCCACGTAAAAGGCATTGGTGAAAGTGTCACATAAAAAGCACCCAGTACACTTTGTAGAGTGGTTGGCGTTAGGAGAAGCATCAAGCCATAGAAACTAAACTGAAACAGACTATGAAACCTTGCCATTTCTTGTTAAACTGTCCAACCCATGCTAGCATGGAAAACAGAGTTAAATCATGATGATGATGACTTTTAACCAAAGAACTAAATGACCTTTAATACGAGTAGTATGTTGGCCCTTTAACAAATATCCATTCTATACTAAATTCCTTAGCCATTTTGACCAGCAACCAAATGAGGGTTGCTAAAATTATAAGTAGTTTAGTACATAGCTATGTAGGCAGGCTGGTACATACATTAAAAACTAAATGCATATTTTTTCTTTTATTTGTTGAATCAGTGACAATTACTTGTGCAAGTAGGTGAGATTGATGTTAATGTTCTGTTTAAAATGTTGCAGATCATTACATTCAGGAAAGATATGAGTGGGGAGACGATTTCAGATGTGCTGGAAAGGAAGAATTGGGTGTAGTGGCAAGTTGTAGTAGTTGTATGGCTAAGGAAGGGTTGGAGGCAGCAAGGGTGAGGAGAAATGAAGAGATGATTGGGTTAGGGTTGCCTGAATGGTGGAGGTATGAGATCAATCAGAATTGAGGAGCAGAAGTCATTATAGTAGCAATAAAAAAAAAAAGACAGAGAGAGGAGGCTATAGCTAGAGGCCAGAGTGTGTTCATTAATGTATGTGTATTTGTATATCTATCAATCTATCTATCATCATCATCATCATCATCGTTTAACGTCCGCTTTCCATGCTAGCATGGGTTGGACGATTTGACTGAGGACTGGTGAAACTGGATGGCAACACCAGGCTCCAATCTAATTTGGCAGAGTTTCTACAGCTGGATGCCCTTCCTAACGCCAACCACTCAGAGAGTGTAGTGGGTGCTTTTACGTGTCACCCGCACGGAGGCCAGTCAGGCGGTACTGGCAACGGCCACGCTCAAAATGGTGTCTTTTATGTGCCACCCGC
>NC_068983.1:102139779-102168403 GCF_001194135.2 Octopus bimaculoides
TATATATATATATATATATATATATGTATGTATATATATATTTGTGTGTATATATTTGGTGTGTGTATATGTATATCTTTTATCTTCCATCTTGTTTCAGTTATTAGACTATGCCCATGCTGGGGCACCACCTGAAGAATTTTTGTCAAACTAATCGATCCCAGTACTTATGTTCTTTATAAGCCTGGTATTTATTCTATCAGTATCTTTTGCTGAACCAGTAAGTTATGGGGACACTAACACACCAACACTGGTCGTCAGGCAGTGGTGCAGGACACAAATGCAGACACATGCACATAGATATATAAACATGTATATAATGGGTTTCTTTCAGTTTCCATCTATCATATCCACTCACAAGGCTTTGGGCAGACTAAGGCTATAGTTGAAGACACTTGCCTAAGTGCCACACTGTGGGACTGAACCTAGAACCATAAGGTTGGGAAGCAAGCTTCTTACCATATGGCATTTATAGCTATCTATATATATATATGTATTTATATAAAATAATAAGGATTATTTTGAAGTATTATTTTGAAATATTAACTTGCTTGGAAACAGATGAGTGTTGGTGACAGGACGGGTATCCAGCTGTAGAAAATTTATCTCAATGAATTCCATGGAAAAGTGAATATTAAAACAACAACAATGGTGATGATGATGACAACAATGACCTATGAATGGGTTGTGCAGTTCATTAACTATTTGACCATTTCACTTCTGTTTATGTATAGTAGGATTGTTTGATTTGAGTAACAACCACTTTCAAAAAGATTAGATTTGTGCATTGCCAGTTGAAATGAATATTTTTTTTTTTGTAAATTTGTTATAGAATCAAAGTCAAGTGGCAACTTCACTGCAAGTGTTCTACAATCTTAATTCTCTCTCAGCAACTGTGAAGAAGGTTGTGAACAATTGTCGTGAAACTCTTCACCAAAATGTTAAGAACTGTCTTAATATGCAGCTTTTACAACAACAGCTTCCCTCGCAAGGTCAAGGTCAGTTGATATACAAATTTTTGTTTTTGCTGTTTGGTTAGGAAGCTTGCCTTTTGACCACGTGATTTTGGGTTCAGCCCTACTGCATGGGACCTTGGGCAATTGTCTTCTGCTATAGCCTTGGGCTGACTGAAGACTTGTGATTGAATTTGGTAAGCAGAAGTCCTTCTGCTTCCCATAACGATTCATTCAGTTAAATGCATTTATTGCAATCATAATGATTTGCTGTGTTTAACCAGAAGAGCTGACAGTTTTTGTTTCATCATCAGTTGCTCTGATGTGTTCTGGACACACCAGAGCAACTAAATATCCCCTGGTAACAAGCGTAAGCCTCAAACGAGAGAATTGTTTCATGGTGGAGTAC
Organism: Octopus bimaculoides; assembly: GCF_001194135.2. NCBI lineage: Eukaryota > Metazoa > Mollusca > Cephalopoda > Octopoda > Octopodidae > Octopus > Octopus bimaculoides. The sequence continues at coordinate 102,141,142 of NC_068983.1, forward strand.
TGAATAAGCTTATTTATAAATGATGCATAGTGTGTTGATTTTATGATGCTAAGATTCAATCTCCTCTCACAGAAAATACCCCCTCCCCCAAGTGGTATCAAGAAAGGAATCAAGTATTATGCAGGAATACATATCTGACTTATTTGTTCTATTTAATGAAATAGGAAAGTATCTGAATAATTAGGTTTTTTGTTGAAGTTATTTGAATCTGACTCTTCTTTATGTTAACTCTTCAAGTGTTCCTGCCTTACTTTGTCATATTGAGCCATCCTTTGAGCCAAACCTTTGTTTCTCTGGATTCTTCCATCATGCTGAGATCTTCTATTGGGTTTTTGGGGTGCAGTTGAAAGATTTTATTTACTTGTTGTAATTCAAGGGGACTAATGTTAGAGCAATCTCATTACCTGTTCCAGGCCTGTGGGAGGATTAAGTTTAATTCAGTAGACTAATGTGACAGCCAGCAATTGTACCCTTCTTTTATTATTCACATTAGTAAGTTCTACTTTCTGATTGTACCTATTTACTACAAAATTTACCAGGTTATTGAAAGTTAAGTACCTTTGCCAGAGGTACAGTTTAGTGTTGTAAGTGGGATACCAGTCATAATCTTCTTGGCCGACCAGTTAAAGTCATATTGACTCAACCAGCTGCTACCCTCCATTGTTATTACTTTGCTGTCTAAATGTCTTTTTAGGTGGTCCTGGCCGAGCATTGATGCCAGTGACTGGAAACACAGCTGCCTACCGAGCGAATCTTTGGACTAACATGGAGAAATTGATGGATAATATTTATGCTGCTTGTGCTCAGGTTAGTTATAGTCTTTACAATATATCGCTGTTGTTATATATAAAAAGGTAGATTGATGCTGTATCTTAGTTTGTAATACACACATGCATATCCAATAAATGGATCATCTTGAGGTGGTTTAAAGCTATTAAGAAAGCCTGTCAAAATAACTGATGCAGCTGGAATTTGAACTGAATGCTTTACTATAACATTGATTGGCACTGAGTTCTGATTATTCTGGGGGTCAATTTTTGCTTTTAATCCCTTTGGAGTAAATAAAATATATACCAGTAATATATTGGAGTCAGTGTTGTTGATTATACAACTGACCCAGAAAAATTATCTGTGTTTAGTGCAAAGAATCACTAAGTGAGACATCAGTCTTGTGAGTGGCTTCTTTATATAATTAAATTGCTATTTCTCAAGTCTTTAACTGTTAACCATTCATTACAGAGTTTGCTGTAGTTCACATTAATTGTAGACCAGACTGAAGTTTGGTATTTCAGATATTATACTGAAGCTCAAACCTGCTGCAGTTGAAACTAAACATTAATATTATTATCTTCATTAGTTATCATGACTTCTCAACTCTCCATTTCAAAATGTGAAGACCTGAGAGACTGTTCTGTAGGCCAATTAACCCTTTAGCACTCAGATTTCTTTGTCAAATGCATTGTTTATTTATTCACATTGTTTTGAATTAATCATGCATTATCTTGTAGCTTCAAGATTTCAATGGTGTGTTTATATATTTTTAGAATCACATTGTAGCGTAGGTGTGAGAGGTTGGATCTGATCATTTTTAATATAAAACATGTAGAATATTTGGGCCTCATATGACCAGATTAAATGCTAAAGAGTTAAAGGCAAATACAAGAAATAAGACGTGTGATTGATTTAACCTGTTGGTAGACATTGTAAACTTCTTGAGAACATCATTTCACTATTTGCCTCTGTTATTCATCAGTTCATCAATAAGATATAATTTCCTGAAATTTCTTTTGAATAACTGGAAGGAATTGAAGTATGGCTATGTGGTAAGAAGTTTGCTTCCCAATCACATGGTTTTGAGTTCAGTCTCATTGCATAGCACCTTGTGAGTAGATTTGGTGAAGAAAACTGAAAGCAGCCCACCATAAGTGTGTTTGTGTGTGCATATATGTGTGTGTGTGTGTGTGTGTGTGTGCAGGCGTGCATGCATGCATGTGTTTGTGTGTTACTGATTCCTTGTGTGATAGTTGTAAACAAATGCCACTGTTATGCAAGTGGTGTTCTTTGTTTCTAATCTTTTATGAAAACATGTTTTGTCATGAGGGAAATATTAACTTACTTGGAGACAGGTGAGGATTGACAACAGAAAGGGCATCCAGCTGTAGAAAATCCCCCTCAACAAATTCTGTCTGACCCATGCAAGCATGGAAAAGTGAATGTTAAACAATGGTGATGATGGTTGTTCCAATCATCTTCATTACTATCACTGTTATTGTTATTGTTATCATTGTCTCCATTGTTGTTGTTACTACCATCACCATAGCCATTGTTATTACCATAATCCTTATAATAACTGTCATAATATGCATCATCATTATCATCATCATCTTCATCATTATCATCATCATTATCATCATCTCATTGTGAGTTTCATTGTCATTATCATCTTCACTCTTCTGTTTATCTTTTAAATATTTTTTTGTTATCATTTTGTAATTATTAGATACAGCATTTACAGAAGGTGTTGACAAAGAAACGTGACCCTGTCACTCACATTTGTTTCATTGAGGAACTCTCAAAGGTGTGTATAGTTTTCTTCATTTTATAGTTTCATATTCTTTATCAAGTTCATTGAGGTTGCACCATTGTTCCTTTTGATCTGAGTTCTTTTCTATAATGTCACCACTGTCTTTTAGAAAGATACAGATATTAAAAACTCCTACTTTCTCTCTTACTCCCTTTGAAGTTTATTTTCTAACTCCATACCACCAAGTATCTAAGTCTCTTTATTTCACTTGTGTACTGATTAAAGCAATAAAGTAAATGTTTATTCCTTAATCTTTAAGACGTTGGATGCTATCCTCTCATGACCTATCACTGTCACATCTGTCCTCACAACTTGCTTCTGTAGCCTCTTTTGTCTTCTCATTACCTACCAGTTATCGTCCCTAGAATTGATACACTTGTGATGGTCTTCATCATTATAAATTGGATTGAATAGCAAACTTTACTTTGGTGGAGGTGGTGACAGTGTATTTCTTGTGACATCTTCAACAAATGATTTTCAGATTAACTGTTCAGTACTTCACTCCTTCATACAATATTTTAGTGAATAAAAAGAAGAAATTATATAATTACCGAAACCTGCTGGATGTTGTTCATATTTGAACCTTTATATTTATATGTGTATTCTGTGTTTGGTTGTATAAGATTACATGCTACATATGAGGCGTTTAGTAACAGACTGTCGTAAGCACCACAACTTAAAAACTGAGAAAAACGCAGTCAAAGTTTCGCGACTTTCAGAATGTGGATATCTCAGCAAGGAATGAAGTTAGGAAGCTGATTTTGGTTTTAAATTGACTGTGAAGACATCCTCTAATCATTTCACCCATGGAAAATTATTTATTTATGTATGCATCTGAAAGATGAAACAAGGACTGTGTCTTGCTCATTTTGTAGAATATACCGGTACTACGAAATGGTGTATCACATTGCATATTTTAACCATAATACCTAGAAAAATCATACAGAGACCCCACCCCCGAAGGTAAGTATCTTTAAGAGGTAAGACAAGATAGTTAGATAATAGCCCATTATCGTTACGGATGGTAAGAAGGAATATTAGAAAACAATACAGGGACCACACCAAAGTTATTGATTGAGCATGTGTGCTTATGATGGTGTGTTACTAAACTCTCTGGTCCGAGTTTGGGTGAGTGAGCATTGTGTCAAAACCGTCGAGGTACAATTTGTTTCAGCCGGATTTTTGACTTTACTGCAAGCCTCACCGGTTATTCCTCTCAACTCTTTTGGGTCCTAGATGTCGAGACAAAGAAAATGATATATTAAACCTCGAAAGTGGCTGGGGTGGCACTTACAACACTCTGTTACTAAACGCCTCATATGTATTATATATTCACATGTGAAATGTTTTCATCTTTTATTGACTGAGGTAGAAATGCATTACACATTGTTTGGTGATCATGATAGTGTTGTCACATACAATATACCGAGTATTAAAAAGCTTATTTGAAATAGTGATGTGGTAAAATAGAGACAACACTGTTAATCTATGACTAATACGATTTTAGTTATTCCAGGAAGTATGGGACACAACACTAGACATGCTTTGTTTATCCTTCTCGATGAAACACATTTTCACTGTACTTGCTAATACAGCCATTATTGAATAGACTATATTTCACTTGAATAAACATGAAAGTTAGTATATTTTAAAGAATAGTTTGATGGGACTTTGATGTAAAGAAATTGAAGAAGTAGTATATTAGATTTTGTTTGGTTGAATTAATGTTTAGAGACTAATAATGAGAAGAAGAAATGTAGCTACAACAACTCATATGGAATCAAATGAGTACTATTGTTCTAACTTTAATAAGAATATTGAATTATTATTATTGATGCTTGTTTAAATATAATTATAAGTCTACTGATTTTTGTTGAGTTATCTCAAGCAGACACTGAAATAATCAATTTAACACTTTAGATCAACTTATAGATCTCCCATATCCTAGCTGTGCAGACATAGCACATCTAGCAGTGTTTTATTTCTTCATTTTTGCCATTAGGTATATTACTTGATTCTAGGGATTTTAACTCCTCTTCTAAAATTCTTTATTAAGTGAATAAATAAAAGAAATAAGGAAAATTATAGCATGGTGTGTGTATGTACATGTGTCTTTTGTGGTGTGATTGTATATGTGCTTATATTTTACTGGGTTGTGATTACTATGTTTTTAATTACAGACATTTTCTGAACTTGCCCAAGTTTTAGCTTGTTTCTTTAACCCATATCATATGATTCTACTCCATTTGATTGCTCTTTTTATCTTCTATCAGACTTCAGATGAACCCATCAACATAATGCAAGATTTCTGGGAAAGTGTCACAAGTATTTTGACTGATGAATTTAAGGCAGCTGCCCGAGGTATAGTAATATGCATTCTACCCATCCTTTTAGTGTTCCTTACAAGGACGAAATAACAAATTGTATCTTACAAAAGAGTGATGTCAAGTTTTTTTTTTCTGTTAGGATAGCTAATTAATATTCTATTAACATCTACTTAGTTTTTAACTAGCTTTAATATGTATATGTATCTAATGATTTTATATAATCCTTATGCCTACCTTAATATATATTTGTGTGTATTTATGTAAATGTATGTATATTTATTTTATTATATTTATTTCTTCTTACCATTCAAGATACATCTTTTCTGAAGCAAGCATTTGAAGGTGAATACCCCAAATTGCTACGTTTATACAATGATTTATGGAAAAGACTTCATCAGTTTAATGTTACGTCCAACACAGCTACAAGTGTAATCCATACAGATTTTTCTGCTATGGAATTCACTGATGATGATTTCTTTAGTCAAAAGGCAGCCACTAAGACTGGTTATGAGTAAGTCATGATGATTATATATTTACAGCTCTAAAATACCATCAATTTTCTATAATTAATTAGAAGAGTTAGAGCAGTGAGTTGGTAGAAACAACAGTCTGTTGACTTAAATGCTTCATGGTATTTTGTAATATCCCTTTTTGTTCTGGGTTCCAATTACATCAAAGTTGGTTTTGTCTCCCATCCCTCTTGGCCCTATAAAAAATTACTAGCGATAAAACTGAGTCAGTTCAGTGAACCATAATCTTCTCTGAAAATTGACTCTGTGCTTGGTCCAATTAGCTTGTTGGTTACGGAGTTGAAGAGTTTATGTGTTTGTATCCCTGTTGCTTGGGCCAAAGAAGGCTTTATGTGGTTATTTAACATGCTTGAAATAGTAACCAAACATCTCTCAAATTGCATCATTTGAAAAAGTGGAGATGCGACTTTAGTTAATATAGTATTAGATATCTCTAAAAGTATGTGAGATGGCCACAGTTGGCATGCTTTTGGTCATAGGTTTACAGGATTAGGGCTGTCGTGAAACTAAATGATAAGAACAGCTACTATTGTTTGGCTGAGTTCTTGCTAAAGCACTGGTATTTTTTCCCATATTTATCGGCCAGCAAGGTAGATAAGAAACAAGAGGAAGGTGATGTGGTGAACTCATTAGAAATTGATGCAGAGATTTACAAGGGATGGTCATAATTTTCTGCATGAGGATAAAGAAAGATTAAGTGACAAGGTGTAGTTATACACTTGTATTTCTGATAACAAGATATAAATTTAAAGTCTGTTATGGTATTGTTTTGTTACATTATTTTATCTATCTTGGTTCTCTATGTGCTTGCTTGAACTGATAGAAATACAGCCAAACTTCTTACAAACTCTACCCTACTTTCTTAAAAAAAAAGAAGGATACATTAAATAATGTGATCTTAGATACACAGAACAATAGTTGTGGTTGGAATGTCCTTGATCATTGGTCTGCTCTGTCAGGGCTGTCTATGGGCTAAATAACAATTTTATCTCTGTCTAAATATAAATGCCATTCTCACTGATTGTTCTCATCATCATCACCGTTTAACGTCTGCTTTCCATGCTAGCATGGGTTGGACGATTTGACTGAGGACTGGTGAACCAGATGGCTACACCAGGCTCCAATCTGATTTGGCAGAGTTTCTACAGCTGGATGCCCTTCCTAATGCCAACCACTCCGAGAGTGTAGTGGGTGTTTTTACGAGCCTCTGCCCATCTCTCTCTAGGTCTGGCCACATCTGATTTCTTGAGGGAGGGGGAGATAAAGAAGTAGAAGTGTATCAACAGGCATTTTATGTGGGTTTTTTTTTGACCCTGAAGAGATGGAAGACAAAATTGAACTTGGTTGATTTGAACTCAGAAAGGAGAGGGCTAAAATGAACCCTGTAAAGCATTTAAGGCTCTAACAACTCTGCCAGTTTGCATGTGTGTGTATATGAGTAATTTACACAGAAATGCACATATATATATATATTAAAGAGAGAAATAGAGAAAGAAAGAGTGGTAAGTGTTGGATGTTGACAGAAAATGCTGTGTGTGTGTGTTTGTCTATGACAGACTAACCTTATTATATATAATAGATTGTTGTTGTTTCTGTGTAATCCTCGTCCTTTTCCATATCAACTATCAATACAATGTGGATCATATATGTAACTTTTATAACATTTCTAATTGATATTTATTGTTTGGATTTTGTCAACTTGTTTGTTTGTTTACTTGGTTCTTTTGTGTATTTTTGCATTTGGTAGCTCTGAGATGGCACTGAGAAATACATTAGCTTCATTTGAAACTGCTTACTTGTCACGTTCACTTTCCCGCCTTTTTGATCCAATTAATTTGGTGTTTACGAGTGGGTCATTAAATCCACCAACCAAGGAAGAAGTTGACAGTATTGTTAAAACTATAGCCAGGTAAGGGTTGTAAATATCTTTAGTCATCCTTTTTTTTTTAATATATTTTAACTATTTAATTATGGCCGGTATGCCTTTTACATTTACTTATTACAGAGCAATTATTGTTTAAAGCTGAATACCTTCCTATTACCACCACTAGTATGGTTTTCATTCATCTCTCACTTCTTGGATTGGAAGTTCTTGTGAGACTGACTCACTGCAGTATTTACAGATGAGATTCAATCTGAACCTCATTCTATCAACTCTGGTGTATCTCAAGGTTCAGTCATATCTCCCATACTCTTCTTTCTGTACATTAATGTTCACCTTGCTTCAACTTCTATGCAGATGATACTGCTCTTCACTTCCTCTTAACATTCAGCACATCACCATTATTCAAACTAGACACTTCTTATGCATTGCTTACATGAAAAGAGAGCTTGGAAAATATTGTACTTTGCTGTCAGCACCAACTCAGATTTTCTAATAATAATAGTCATTGCTGTGTGGTTGAGAAGTTTGCTTCCCAACCACATTGTTTCAGGTTCAGTTTTACTGTGTGGTACTTTAGGTAAATGTCTTCTACCATAACCCTGCATTGACCAAAGCGTTCTGATTGGATTTGGTAGATAGGAATTGAAAGAAGTGTTACCTTGGAGAAATATCCCCTTACTTGGAAACAAGTAAGAGTTGGTCACAGGAAGCCTCTCCCACCAATTAGAGTGTGATTTTAGTTCTGCTCAATCAGAGATGATCTGGTTTAATCTACAACAATAACCTCAACAATTACTACCATAATATTGTCAACCAGTAATAGTTATACACACAGAATTTATGACATATCTAATTATGATTATTTTCTCTCTTATTTTGTTGTTTGCAGTGAACTGAATGTGGCTAGTGTTGACACCAAGCTCAGTGTTACTGTGGCCAGAAATGTCACCAAAACTGTCAAGCTTTTCTGTGTTAAAAGTGAACAATTGGTAAGTTTTTTTTTATTGGAGAGTCCTTGCTGCTGGTGTGTGGCTGTCACTGACTGACTGATTGTCTTTATCTGTTCTTGAGGGCTGCTGCTATTCATACAAGCAACCTTGACTGCATCCAGTAGAAAGCTATTTGGCTGACTTAATCTGTTGCTTTGTTTAACATCACCTTCTGACCATTGGTTTCTTTCAGCAGAATCCACTCTGCTATAAGCATTCAGGTTGGGTCACCTGTCTCACTATAACTTCTTTCCTTCACTTCCAGTTTCAGTAATCTTGAAAGGGTATCATGCGAACAGCATTTTCTTCTCTGATTAAGCTAAATAAAATAAAATAAAAATAAATGTAAATCTTCTATTTATTTTACATTTGTTACCTCCATAGTATTTACATATGATCAAAAACTCTGGTATTGATCGGAACAGATGTGGGTAGGCATGATTTAGTTTCTATATTTTTTATTTCTTTCTTTTGAATTTAATAGTGGTATATAGCAAACCTATACAAAAGTTTTTCTCAGTGAAGAAAATGAAGAAATTGATTTTGCAACTATCCAGCTATAGATAAGTGCTCTGATTCTATCTATGGTTTTGTAGCAGTGTAGTAAAGTGCTAATGATATGTTTAGATGATCTACATGCATTCCCTGGATATGTTGACAAATCCAGATATTTTTACAAATATTTAACATAAACATTTTATGTCGCTAAGTGAAAGAGATATCAAATTGACAAGTGTTACTTGTGTTGATTGTCACAATGTATGACAATAGAGTAAAATTTGGAATCCAAGGAAAGTGGTAATGACCTGTGGAAGCAATAGTTTCATTTTATAATTCCCATGATTGTTAGATTTGGATGAATAGAATGATTAACCCCTGAGCATTAAGATTATTCTGTCATGTAAAGTTTAGTTATTCAATTATTTTGTATCAATCATGCATCATCTCATTGCTGTGAGATTTTGATGGTGTGGTTGTATATTTTTAGATTGATATTGTAGGGTAGGTGTGAGAGACCAGATCTGGCTGGTTTGAACATAAAACAGGTGGAATATTTTGGCCAGATATGGCTGGTTTAAATGCTAAAAGGTTAATCCATGAAGGTGCCTACATTTTTCTCTTTACACATATTTCTAGTCATTGCTCAGATTAAGCTTTACATGCCACCTTGTTTAACACCACCACCTGATCCTTTTGCACAGTTCATTCTATAGCAGGTATTTGGTTTTTTCAGTAGATGAAGACCTACACATGTTCAGACAGGCAATTTACCAATTGGATAGGGTTTGCAAAAGTAATGAACATTGTTCCTTCTGACATATAAACAGAAATCAAGATAATTATTGTATGTTTTTATTATATGTGTATGAATTTATTGATCCTCTTTGACCTTTACTACTTATATGGATACTTTTGTTTTCACTGATCTATTTTTACAATCCTCTGCAGATATATATATATATATATATATATATATATAAAAGAAACAATCTAAAAATAATGGTCATTACACATTTCCCTTTATTGGAGCAAATTTGGCTTACACCTGTTTCCAGTAGTCATTATAGGTACATTACTGATGGTCTGTTGATCAATTGAGGAAAATTAAATTACCTAAGAAGATTAATGCTACTTTTGTCAGAGCTATTTCTGGTTATAACAGACAAACAGAACACTGGAGGAATGTCTATTGTATGAAGAAGGTGGGAGGAGAAGATGGAAATATTCAAGTAGAATAAAGAACAAAGAGGTGGAAGTAGGTAAGGGGATGGTATAGAAGTTACTAGAAGTAGGGACATTGTATTACCAAACTTGGAAGAGGGATAGTCCAAAACATTAGTGTTTGTAGTCAGGTCAGCACCCATTACCATATAAGCATTGTATATAGGTTAGATGTTCTCCAGCCATTGTGTTGAAATTTGATATGGGTTTTTTATGGACATGGTCAGTCTAAGACAGTAATGTTCATTTTTTGCTATCTAGCATGGTGAGGGAATAATGTTAGAAAATAAAAGGATAATAGTTGTAGTCATATTGTAGAGGTCAGGAATGCTTTTATTATCCAGGATATAAATATTGGTTGATTGAGAGATGTTACAAATGGGATAATGTCAAGTTAAAGTTGTTGAAAAATTAAATGTAAATTCATGTTAACCTGATTAGTTAGGTTTTTAAATTCCCTGTATTGTTTTATTATTACCCCATGGTTATTGGTATTTCTGATATTAATTTGTAATATTATCTAATTGTTATTTTATTAATATTATTGATATTAGTGTTGTTGATGTCACTTTCATCATAATTGTTTTGGTATCACACATTACTCGGCAAATTTATTCTCATCTTTTATATCTTAGTTTACCTTAATGCTAAATTTAGAAATTTTAACTTTAGTTCAAATTCTAATCCATAACCTTTTTTATTAGTTTAAAATTTTAAAACCCAACTAATCAGGTTAACATGAATTTACATTTAATTTTCAACAACATCTCTCAATCAATCAGTATTTATATCCTGGATAATAAGAGCATTCCTGACTTCTACAATATAACTACAACAAGTCTCCTTTTATTTTCTAACATTATTCCCCCACTATATTAGATAGCAAAAACTGAATATTGCTATCTTAGACTGACCATGTCCATAAAAAAACCCATATCAAATTTCAGCACAATGACTGGAGAATATCTAACCTATATGCAATGCTAATATGGTAATGGGTGCTGACCTTACAACAAACACTAATGTTTTGGACTGTCCCTCTTCCAAATTTGGCAATACAATGCCTCAACATCTAATAAGTGACTTCTATACCATCCTCTTACCTACTTCCACCCCTTTGTAACCTGTCTTCCTTTGTTCTCTACTCTACTTTCGTCTTTCCATCTTCTTCTCTCCACTTTCCCCATACAATAACCATTCCTCCAGTGCTCTGCTTCTTATAACCAGATATGGCTCTGATGAAAGTAGCATCAATTTTCTTAAGTTGTTCAATTTTCCCCAACTGATCAATAGACCAACTGAGTAAACCTATTATGACTACTGGAAACAGGTGTAATTTGCTCCAATGAAAGAAAAATGTGTAATGACCACTATTTTTAACTTGTTTCTTATATATCTCTCTGTGTTAAAACCAGTTTGTCTGAGCCCATCCACGGATTTACAATATAGAATTGGGATGAACAATAACCATGGACCCTACCAAAAGATTACCTGGTGTTCTTCACTAATCTAAGTAATATTGTTGACCTGGTTTGCCAACAGAGAGCTTATGAAGTATTTTGCCTAGATTGATAATCCTTCACTATTGGATATATATATATAATTGTTAAACAGGATGGTAAACATTAAGGCAAAGCAAACATTTCCAGTTGTATACAATATTATTATTTTGAATTTCTTCCTATAATAATATTTTATACGACTTGAGATGTTTGCCTTGCTTTGATGTTTACTGTCCTGTTTATATATCCGCTGCATTGGAAATCTGCAATGACTCCATAACTACCGTCCTGGCTATAACCTTGGAGCCCCAGTAATCTGTTACAACACTACCTAGCATACCTAATTGTTTAGATCACCTGTGAATTAAACTCCTATACTTTGTGTGTATGTATGTATATATATATATATATATATATATATATATATATATATATATATATGCATCTGCTCACTGTATGCATGTGCATCCGTGTGTGTATGTACAGGTGCACACTTGTGTGTGTGCCTGTGTGAATGTACATTTAAGCACACATACACTTATAAGTATGGATGCATACATGCAGATATATGGGCATGTGCATATATATATATGTGTGTGTGTGTATATATACCCCCACATCTACTTCTCCCCATCCACATAACCAATTTCTTATAACCACACGGTTGATTTCCTGTTCACCATGCGGTATTTTCTAACTAATTGTTGATGCTGAAATACCAGCATCAAACTGCTATACTGCGTGACCTTTCTTGACCAATTACAGGCTAATGTCCAGTAGTAAACATTGACTCTCTTCAATCAAACTCTTATTCAGATCCCAATGGCCAAAGACTAGCTACACACTTGAAACTCTGAGTACCAAGGAGTCTGAATCAAACTGTTTTGATCTATATATATACATCTTTGGGTTAAGATTGAACTAATAAATTAATATTTCCAAGACATGGAATTGTATGTAATGTAAAAGATTGTCTGTGACTAATCAATTTTCAATATATTATTGCAGTTGACCACTGATGGTGAAGCCAGCCAAGTTATACGTCCAGCCACTCCTGGACAGATCCGCAATGCTGCCATTGTCAACACTCTTTACCAATTCCATGTAGCTATCTCAAAAGTAATGTTAATGTTTTCTCTTTCTCAAAGAAGTCTTTGCTTTTTTTCATTTCTGTTTTGAAGTTGATACAGTATTGATATGCAGAAATTTTATTAGCCATTTTATTTCTATTTCGGTTATAGTATACATTGATAATAGCATATATTAGTATACATTAGCTATAGTATTCATTAGCAATATCATACATTAGTAATAATATGCATTATTAATAGTATGCATTAGAATATGTTAATAATTGTTTCAAATTATGGTACAAGCCAGTAATTTTAGGAAGAGGTTAGTTGTTTACATTTACCCCAGTGCTCAACTGGTACTTATTTTGAGTCAAAAGGATGGAAGACAAAGTTGATCTAGACAGAGTTTGAATTCAAAGTGTAAAGTACCTGAAGAAATGCTGCTAAGCAGTTTATCTAATGATTCTGCCAGTTTGCTGTTTTGACATTGGGTCAATATAATTCACTGTTCCCCTCTCACCAAAAAAATGTACGACTTTGCGTTTCTGAGAAATCAGTGACAACATACATTAGTAATGATATACATGCGCAAGAGTGGCTGTGTGGTAAGTAGCTTGCTTACCAACCACATGGTTCCGGGTTCAGTCCCACTGCGTGGCACCTTGGGCAAGTGTCTTCTACTATAGCCTCGGGCTGACCAAAGCCTTGTGAGTGGATTTGGTAGACGGAAACTGAAAGAAGCCCGTAAAAAAGTAGTAATGTTCTGTATTTTCAAAATGTAATATCTTTTTTTGTTTTTTGTAGTATAAAATTCATTTCTATTTTAATTATTAGCATAAGATAGAATCTGATAATTGTGTGTTCAGTATCTAACAAATGTTCTTTTGCTATGTTATGTGGAAATGGGATAAAATATATAAATACCAGTCTTACAGTGGGATGAAGTGAATCACATATATTCTTTTGATTTTATGGAAATGTCCCTATAGCTGTATTTATTTTTGTTACAGGTGATTTCTGGGTTGAACTTTTATCCTAGTGAAGCCCTAGAAAATTTGAATGAATCTTTGAAGGTTTGTATCAGTTTAGTTTATTTCATGTTGCTTTAGCTTTTCACTAATCCCTCCTCACCTGGGTCAAAAGTAGGTTTCACTTTTGGCTCACTGTTCTCAAGTGCAATAATAGTGCATTATCAACATTTTCCATCTGCTTTTTCATGCTGGCATGGATTGCACAGTTCTTCTCCAACACAGTGTCATGCCATTTGTCATTTCATTTATAGGTTCAACATCTTGAGAAGCACTTTCATCTTTTTTGCCTTTAACTTCCTCTTTTACAGGTTTCTTCCATTTGAATCTTTTGGTACTTGTTGCTTAACTATCATCTACCATATGCATTGGCTGCTCAGTCTTGTTTCTTTGTACACTACATCTAATTCTTCTAATATTCAGGTTTTCTCTCACCTCATTTGTGCTCTGCCATTCATGTACACCAACATTAAACATTCAGTGGAGCATGTGTGCTTCGTTTGTTTCCAATTTTCACATGTACTTTGCATTCATTGCTCATCTTGCTCTATCATACATTGCTCTTGGTACAAAAGCATCATACAATCTACTTTTACCACCCTATTCTTTACTCTGGCTACAAGACTTTCAAAACACCTTCATTCACTGCTGATTTGGTCATTTAGGTAACAAAAGTTATCAACTATTTCTATAGAGCCTACTGAGTATTAACCCTATTACTACATCTTCTTGGTATATCAGGAACAGCCTAATCTCAATCAAAAAGGAAAATAAAGTTAATGTTGCAACATTGTAGTTAAGTGTGTTTATGACACATTGTTAATATCATTCCCCATAACTGTTGTTTAGTTTTGTTTTTAATAAATAAAAAATGGACTTTTGCAATGAAATGAGCATATGATGAACCCAGCACTTCGTCTGATAAACAAGCATGGCTTAGACTCTTTACAGCTGATGTTTACTCTTGACATGAAAAGTTTATCCTTATGCAGACAATCAAACTGGTGAAAGTGGTGAGGAAAGTAGTGATTCAGGTGAACAAATATGGTAGTTGAGATAGGTCTATTGTTATTCTCCTGAATTTGTTTGTGATTCTGTTCATTAGATTATCTGCAATCGTTACTCTTGAGCTATGTAGAGAGTAAAGTTAGACACAGAGACAGTTAAAAAACTATTTATTTCATGGGTCACTTTCTGCTAACTATGCATGTCACATGAAGTCTTCCTTTCCTGTTAACCTGTCTCATTCCACAATATCTCTTGTAATTTACATTGGGAACATTATGAAATCCCTAGCTCCATTTTTTTTTCTATATATTTTGTTTGGCCATTTCCCAGTCTTTGCTAAATTTATTTTGAGGCTTTCCTTTCGTGTTTTGAATTTATTCTTCACTGGGTATTGTTTTTATTGTATTAGAATGGTAGATAGGAAATCAGTAAAATACTAGGCGGAACATATTGCAATACTTAACTTCCTTTACATCCTCAGTTCGATTCCTGTCCATGTTGACTTTTCCTTTTATCCTTCTGAGATGGATAAAATGTGTACCAGATTATAATGCTTCCCTCCTCCCTAAAAAGACCCCAACAAAACAAAAATCAATTTATGGGTTTTGTGCCTATGCTAGAGATCATTATTGTTACTACTACTTTTTTCAGGATGTTGTTATGCTGATGAGTTCAGGTATACAGCCATTGCTGTCATCTATCTCAGATGCACTGGAAGCTATCATATTAACCATTCACCAAGAAGATTTTTCTGGGTAAATATTGTTTAAAATATCTTTATCATGGCTTTTATACTGCTGCATGTATTTCTGAATCATTTGGATTTCTTTTAAAAGACTATTTGGTTAGAATTTTTTTTTTTAATGAATTAACATTATTTGTTCCCTTACTTTCAAGAATTCTTGACTTGTTTGTAAATTTTTCTACAAACAGCTTATTAAATCAATTAGTTATTTTAATATAAATATTTTATTTCAATGAGAGATGTTAGGAAGAGGGTTCATATTTGCCATATGTACCTCACTTCAGTTACATGGTTCTGATTTTTAAGGTTACAGCCATTTGGTGGTGGGGAGGGGGCGATAGATTGGCTCAGTTCTTTTAAAAGAGTTAAAGATAAGATTATAGACAATGGTTTGACACAAAGATAAAGTATTTTTGTATTAAGTTGATAATATAATATATTAATTCCTTAAAATTTCCTAAGTGATTAAAATAAAATAGAAAGAAAAATATTGATATGTAAATTTGATTCAAATGAAATGTTTAAAATTAAAAAAATTTTTTTAAATACATGCATCACATTTTGAAAATAGCATCCTGCTTCAGGTATAACTCTTGTGTTCTCTTTACATTTTAGTGATGCTCCAACCAGTACTGCTGTAGATGCTCCCTGTTCCCTGTACATGAAGGAACTACAGAGCTTTATTGCACGGGCACGCACTGACTATTTGTCACCGTTTACTTGTGCTGATTTCATCTTTAACAGGTAAATGTCATGTCACAATTTTCTCATTTCTACTACTTGTTTGACAAGTCAAGCTAGAGATTTATAGGCAAATCAAAATCAGATGAGAGAGAGACATTGGGCTTATGTATGTGAGAGAGATGATTGTATTGGTAGGGCTATGTCATGTAAACGGATGACATGTGTTGAATGAAAAATTTGTATGCATTGACAATGGAAGGTACTTATGGTACAAGTAGTTGTGAATTTAGATCTCAGAATCTTGGGCTTCAAAGACAAAGTTGTTATATACTGATGCAGACTAGAACAATTCATACAGTCAGACTTGCTGAAATCACTTAAGAGATTTTGCATATGTCAGAATGAAAAAATAACTTTTGTTATTATATGAAAATCTACTATTTTCTGTATAAAGATGAAATTTTATGCTTTTAGCTTCCACTTTAGAAATGATCAAATTTCTTTAGTATTTACTTTGGTTCAACAAAATATGTTCCTCTATCTCACATACGCAATTCTGCATTTAGTAGAATATATAATTTAAAATATTGTTTTTTTTGTGAAAATTCACCATCCTCATTATGTGTTTAGAAATTTGTAGTCCATTCAAATTCATTTTCTAAAATTCTAAAGTTTTTTTTTCGCTCCAAAATGTGTTCAAATATGGCTCTGTGTTTAAGAAGTTCACCATGGGCACATGTCTCTTAGAACTGCATTGCTTCTATCAAAGCCTCTAGGGTGGAATTTTGTAAACCCTAACTGTATGGAAGCCCAGTGGAGCAATTGTTCCTGTTTTTGTGTAATAGACATAGTTTGTTACTTGGGTTAAATGTCACCATTTGATCCTTGTATATCTCTAGTGAAGTCCACTCTCTTGCAAGTATTTAAAGCAATTAGAAAGGCCAACTTTTTCCCATGGAGGTCCTGAAAAAAGGTCTTGGGCATGGCTCTTCCACTCCCAACTAAGTCATTAAAAAAAGTATCAATACAAAAGAAGGGGAAAAAAATTGTGAAAATACACTCTTTCATGTTATTGTTTTATTGCAGTATAAATGGAGTTTGTTGTCGATGTATTGAACTGTTTGTGCGACATGCTTGCTTAATTCGGCCTCTGGGAGATGGTGGGAAAATGAAACTTGCATCAGATTTTGCTCAAATGGAAAGTGCTCTTTCTCCATTTTGTCATCGTCCATCTGATCTAGGTCGACCCTATCGTCTTCTCAGAGCTTTCAGGTTTGTTTTAGCTACCTTTTCTTCAACTAATTGCAGCCTTGAGTGTAAAACAGAAAAGTTTTTAAATTTGTTTTTCTTTATGTATCTAATCAAATAAATTTGAAACCTTGTTATAATTACTGATCTAAGATATTTAATTCATTATTCTGAGCTAGTAAGTTTTGTTAATTGGTTTAAAATTGTACAAAGAAACAACAAACAGAGACAGGTTAGTTTACATAAGATTCAGTGTCATAATATAAGATATAATATTTTTTATGTTACTGATTCTTATAAACTTAGTCTACAATACCTTGTAAAACAATTTCTTTTAGCTTCAAAATCATGTTTAGAATATATATATACTCTTTTACTTGTTTCAGTCAATTGACTGTGGCCATGCTGGAGCACCGCCTTTAGTCGAGTAAATCGACCCCAGGACTTATTCTTTGGAAGCCTAGTACTTATTCTATCGGTCTCTTTTTGCCGAACTGCTAAGTTACAGGGACGTAAACACACCAACATCGGTTGTTAAGCGATGTTGGGGGGACAAACACATACACACATACATATATATATATATATACATATATACGACAGGCTTCTTTCAGTTTCCATTCACCAAATCCACTCACAAGGCTTTGGTCGGCCCGAGGCTATAGTAGAAGACACTTGCCCAAGGTGCCACGCCGTGGGACTGAACCCGGAACCATGTGGTTGGTAAGCAAGCTACTCATCACACAGCCACTCCTACGCCTATATATATATATCCAAAGTTTTAAATTTTTACATTTAAGAGAGAGATTTGATGCTAATATCCATATCAATGTTATTTATTCCTATGTCAACATTTCTGTATAAAGCTATATTTGACCCTAAATTAGATCCCTAAGGAGTCTAATTTAGATTTTTTTGTGGTGAAATCTCCTGCTATATTAGTAACGATTACATAGTTTACTTTGAAAAATTATATATATATATATATATATATATATATATTAATATGATTTTGGAACTAAAAATAGAAATTTTGTGGAAATATAAGAGAGATATCCACAATTAGAAATAACATCTTGCAGATTATAAGATAAATATTTGAAAGAAAAGTTTTCATATTATATGATATACTTGTAGCATGTTCCTTGTCTTGTGAATGTTCACAAATAACTTAAATAGCATCAGTGATTAAAAAATATTTTATCTTACTCTTGTTTCCATTTCAAAACTGATTTTCTTTGATTACTTAAAGATATACATATACAATCAATAATGTAAAGTATATGCTGAACCGTATTGAAACAGGTTACAGAAGTGTTATAAAACACTCTGAAGGAATGCAGAAATAGACAGTCAGTATGTGTCTGATTATTGACAAAGATGTCTCTTCTAATATTTAACCCTTTTTTATTAGTGTCATAACACTGATTTTAATTGTATGAAATTAAATTTTAATTGAAGAATTCCTTTTTTGTTTTCAGGCCATTATTATTCCAGTCTAGTGAACATATTTCCAGAAGTCCTGTCCTTGGTGATGTCATTCCTTATAGTTTGGTTTTGAGCTTCTTATTTGCTAGAGCTCCTGCAGAACTTACATCTCCTCATCAGGTATATATAAATATATCCTTTTTTTGTTTAAGATATTCCTTAAATATTTTGTTTTCTTCAAAAAATATATAATAATAATAATAACAACTAGCTGGACCCATGAAAAACATAAAAAATGTAAGCATCTGTAAACAGTGTACTGGTGCCATGAGAAATGTTTGTATATTATGACTGTCTGTCTTTGCGTTCTGAGTTCAAATTCTGCCGAGGTTGATTTTGCCTTTCATCCTTTTGGGGTTGATAAATTAAGTACCAGTTGTGTACTGGGGTTGATCTAATCAACTGGCCCCCTCCCCACAAAAATTTCAGGCCTAGAAAAGTATATTGTGACAGTTACAGAATATAGAAAGTAATGTAATACCAATGCCTATATAATCCAACCAAAATATCTCAGTTACACAAATGTAAACAGAATTACTATTAACCTTAAAATACATTGTACATATTCAGAGAACCTTCTTGGTTTAGTGGTGCAGAACGTTTTTCTGATATTCTTTTACTTGTTTCAGTCATTTGACAGTGGCCATGCTGGGGCACCACCCTTTAGTTGAAGAAATTGACCCCTAGACTTATTCCCTGTAAGCCTGGTGCTTATTCTATTAGTCTTTTCTGCTGAATACCTAAATTATAGGGATGCAAATGCACCAACATTAGTTGTCAAGCAATAGTGGTGGTGAGACAAACACTGACACATACATACATACATGTGATAGGCCTGGAGGTAGTGGTGATGCTAGTTGGTGTGATTTTATGGTTTGCCGAGAGAGAGATCCAGCGGGCCCCTAACTGGTTCCCCGATCTTAAAGATGCAATGTGGATGTGTAATGATGACACATCAACAGATGTCCCAGAAATTCTAACTTAAAAAATATAGAAAGATAAAGACAACATTGTATTCCAAAGCTAAAAGATGTTTTTTAGCTGAGGTGTAATTTTATAATGAAAACAAATTCAAAATTTAAATTTTGGAGCAAAGCACCATGTTTTTTGGTGTATGGCTGCAGTTGAAATGGGTTAAAACAAATGTGTATGTGTGTGTGGTTGGGCCTTTAATAGCAGTTTTAAGGTCAGTTGAAGAAAGGAATTCAAAACGGCAACATGCACAATCATATACATACAAACATACACAAACGCGTACCTAGAGAGAGAGAGAGAGAGAGAGAGAGAGACAGTAAGTGTCAAATAGTCCACAATGAAGTCTTCATCTCTTTCTCTCTCTCTCTCTATTCCTACCTGTTGCTTTGCCACTGACTGGAATTGTTTTAGTTGTCTTCAAGCTCTTTCTCTCTCAGTTTTTCAATAAATGTCCAAAATGGTTCAGTGTTTCAATTGAAAAACATACACAATGTATTAGACAGTTTTTGTTTAGGATAGGTATCCAATATTTGCTGTGGTTAAAAACACAAAACAAACACCATCTTCCTTTGAGTCACCACTCACTCCTCTCTCATATGTATATATGTCTCAAGTTGTAGCTGTAATTCAAAGGGGCCAGCCTTGTCATATTCTGTGTGAGGCT
The DNA here is from genome assembly GCF_001194135.2 of Octopus bimaculoides. Classification (NCBI taxonomy): domain Eukaryota; kingdom Metazoa; phylum Mollusca; class Cephalopoda; order Octopoda; family Octopodidae; genus Octopus; species Octopus bimaculoides. Next base: position 102,161,594 of record NC_068983.1, read on the forward strand.
GAATCTGCCTGAGACCTATGTTAATGTTATACATGTCTGTGGAGTACTCAGCCGTTTGTGAGTTAATTTTATCCTCATGTGGTAATGAAAAGTGAAATTGACATCCAATATTTGCTGTGTGTATGTATCTATGTATGAACTTTTCTTTGGATTTATGGACCTACTGTCTCTCACTTTCTCTTTCATTTCCTTTGTGTCCCTCTTCCTTCCCGCTTTTGATTTAACAGTGTGTATGTGTATCTACTTCTCTTATGATGAACGCCGTCACCACTCACTGTCCCTTTCACTCTCACTCTCTTACTTCCTCTGTCTCACATTGCCACTTCTTTGAAGTAAGTGTGATGCACACAACATGCACAAAAACAAAAAGTTAGCGTATTAATATTGATAATAATCCCTCTATTTTATGCCAAAGTGTACATTTGCCATTGGTTTTAAACTTTCAGGTGAGCTGTCTTTTATTATGGAGTAATATAAAATGTTTCTTAATCTTTTAAAAGCAAAATTAAATATATTAAGTCATCAACTTTACCAGTAATTAATTACTTCTGTTTCAGAATGCTGACTGGTCAGTGAGTTATTATTCCCAATGGTTAGATAATCACACATCAGAAAAAGATAGACTCACATTTATTAAGTAAGTTTCTTTTGTGCATTCCTAGAAGTGTGTCATTTTCTTTTTCTAATTTATGGGTCAGCAAACCATGAATTCTGACCCATTGCTTCATTTCAACTGACCTGGCAAATTCATTGGATATGTGATGTTGCATGCAAGTTCTTTGTTTTCTGTATGTCTGTGGTAGGCAAAAAAATACAGTATTGAAAATGGAGCAAAAGGGTTATATGCAGTGGCTTTAAATGAAGCAGTGTTTTATATTAATACAGAAAAAAATTTCCCTAGGTGGGAGATTTTACATATTTTCATGTTCCTAAATGAATAGAGCAATAGACACCAACAGTGTTTCATATGTTGCTTATAAATGAGGAAATGACAGTAAAAGTGTTTACTTATCTGTTGCAGAAAGCAAGTAAACTGGCTGGTGCCACAATTTAAAAATATCAACATATTCACTTGTCTATCTATACTTTCAACAGTGTTTTTCATATCTCATTGAAAATGTGAAGGCATTAAAAAATTTTTTTTCAAAATCCATCTGATTTGCATTATTGAAGAACTTCTGCCAAGATCATCAGCTTGAAGTTATTGATCTGCAGCCAAAGGAGATGTTAAAAGACTAGTACAAATGGGAAACCTAGATCAACTTTTAAGAGTTTAGCATTTAGCACATAATATTTATGTAAAAAAAAAACATTTTTGAAGTTGAATTATGTTAAATTGGCTAACCATTTTCAGTCAGTTTTGAATATAAGAACACAAAATTTGAACTGCAGTCTGATTATAGGGTCTTCTGCCCACCAAGATTTCATAGTCTTCATTGAGTGATATTACAAGGAAGTTTAAGGTGTCAAGCTGGCAGAATCGTTAGCACTCTCAGCGAAATGCTTAGAGGCATTTTGTCCATCTTCACACTCTGAATTCAACTTTGCCTTTCATCTTTTCGGGGTTAGTAAAATAAGTACTAGTTGATCACTGGGGTCAATGTAACTGACGTAGCGCCTCCCCCGAAATTGCTGGCCTTGTGCCAAAATTTGAAATATATATTACAGGGACATTTATCAAGGTACATACTCTTATAATGTAAAATATTAAAGTAATTAAACAAGTCATGTCTATTGCTTAGTATGATTATAGTTTAACTTTTTATTAACCTCAGCCTGTAAAGCATAAAAATATTCCCAATTTGTTCTCCTTCCCCCAAAAGTTTGCTAACACCTATTTTACTGACTAGATCATTTCAGTAGCAGAATAAATTTTCATTTTAAAGTAAAGTTAAATATTTTCTATTGATATTGGGTATTTTATTTGAAAACATTAAATGGATTTGTAAAAGTTAAGAAGATATCCACATAACTCTTTTACATGATATTTATTGTGATTTATAACTGTCTTCCACATCATGGAAAATACACTGAAATATATTTAAGAGGCTAAAAGCTGCCAAAAACTGGTTATTTCCTGATATTGATGAGAAGGAATAGTATGATGCATATTGGTAGGATTAAGTACCAAGAAGTAGTAGAAGAAGAGGGTAGGAAGTCTTGTACTGAAGTAATCACAAGATCTTGACAAGTTAGGTATGACAGATAAAATGACGATGCTACCTATATGTGTGTGTGTAACCTGAATACTTTTACCATTTTTGATGAATTTCAGAATAAATATTAACACCTTGTATTTGAATGATGCTATAGGGTGATATTTTCATTATCTTTTACAGAGGTGCACTGGAAGCCTATGTACAGCAGGTTAAATGTCGTCAGGGCAAGAAGTTTGCCGACATATATCCTGTTATGTTAGAATTGCTTCAACAAGGTCTTCAACAAGCAACCTGACATAGAAGAAAACTATTTTTAAACAGTCAAAATTGTGGGTGAAAAACAGAAAGGGAGTTACATATGTATCTTGTTGAGGGGGAAAAACTTGTTTATTTATTTTTTGTATCATTAAATAAAATTTTGTGTAACATTTTCTGTTGTTTTAATTTCTTTAGTTATAATTGCGGTAAGCCTTGCCACATGCTGTGACTTTATGAAGTACTTCTTGGTCTGTTATAGCTTCATGTTCATTCATTTCTAGGTGAACAAGTATTCTAAGTGATCACTAACATCATCATCATTTAACACCCGTTTTCCATGCTAGCATGGGTTGGATGGTTTGACAGGAGATGGCCAGTCAGAGAGCTGTCCAGGCTCCACTTATCTGTTTTGGCATGTTTTCTTTGGTTGGATGCCCTTTGTAATGCCAACAAATTTAGTGTGTTGGGTGCCTTTTACATGCCACTGGCATAGGATCATTTAATGTCTGTTTTCCACGCTGTCATGGGTTGGACGGTGCTGCATGCTTTGCGGCTCCACGAACCTCAATATCTCTCTCGTCAATTTTGATTCTCATCTTCATTCCTTTGTTTTACAAATTTTTCATGTTAGTATGAGTTAGACAATTGTGCTATTGCGGCTGGATACCATTCCTGATGCTAACCTTTACCTGTTTTTCAAGAAAGAGATCTCTTTTTCGACATAGCTGCAAAGCAATAAAGTAAGCAGGCAATTTATTGACAAGAGAAATGTCAACAGAGCACCATGCAAACATTGACACACATACATAAATGGCTTTGTTTGATCTTGAGTTGTAGTAAAAGATACATGCCCAAGGTGCCACATAGTGGAACTGAAGCTGAACTGAAACCTCGTGACTAAGAAGCAAACTTCTTAATCACACAGACAAACCTGTGGCTATTTTAAATACATCTATTTCTCTAACATTTCTAGGAAAGATTAATTATTGTTATGAATTTAGTATTTCAAATAGTAAAAACATGCTCTGAAGGAATCTTGTATCCTTTACTTGTTTCACTTATTAGACTGTAGCCATACTGGGGCACTACCTTGAATAAATTGACTCTCATACTTTTTTTTAAAGCCTGGTGCTTATTCTATTGATCTTTTTAGTTATGGGGATGTAAACACAAATTTCAAAGACACACACGTATAAACTGGCACTCCGTTGGTTATGACAATGGATCCAATCAATGGAACAGCCTGCTTGTGAAATTAATATGCATGTGGCTGAGTACTCGACAGACTCGTGTACCCTGAATGTAGTTCTCAGGAAGATTCAGCGTGACACAGTATGTGACAAAGCTGGTCCTTTGAAATACAGGTACTACTTATTTTTGCCAGGTGAGTGGACTGGAGAAATGTGAAATAAAGTGACTTACTCAAGGACACAATGCATCGCCTGGAATAGAACGCACAACCTAACGATTATGAGCCGAATACCCTAACCACTAAGCCACATACCTTCGCTACATGCATATATATTTGTATGTATGTATGTATATATATATATATGAAAGATAGTCATTGGAATACATTTATATTCATGAATAATATGAAATATTTGTTATCAAAATTAGCAGGTCACAAGCATATTAAAATATGACATTTCAAATTACTCCTTGTTTGAAACAAAGCCTAAAATATTGATTTCAAATTTTGGCACAATTACATCGACTCCAGTGCTCAACTGGTACTTGTTTTATCGACCCTGAAGTGATGAAATGCAAAGTCGACCTCAGCAAAATCTGAACTCAGAATGTGAAGACATACAGAATGTTGTTAAGCATTTTGCCCAGCATACTAATGCTTCTGCCAGCTCACTGCCCTGACAAAGCTGAAGATATTGCCTGTAAAATTTTTAAGTAAATCACAAAACTGTAATAATCATTAAAAATATCAACAGAAATATAAACTACAGAGACAGGGTAGATTTATATATATATATATATATATATATATGATGGGCTTCTTTCAGTTTCCGTCTACCAAATCCACTCACAAGGCTTTGGTCAGCCCAGAGCTATAGCAGAAGACACTTGTCCGAAGTGCTACACAGTGGGACTGAACCTGAAACCATACTTCTTATGGAAAGCATACTTCTTATCGTAAGTCTTTTCTTCTGCAGTGATTAAATCCTTTACTTTATATGATATTTGCTTCCTGGATCTATAAAGATTCTTTGTGTGGTTACAGAACTTAAATTTAACAGCATGTATCAGCTTGTAAGTTCCACTTCCTGTAATTTTCTTCCCAGCATTTTGTGCCATTTCAAGATTCAAGAAAATTTATAAAATATATATTAGTTGTATAGATTTTTGAAAATGTTTTCTCTTAATAATAAAACATGGTTATATTTTGAAAGAAAAGTTTATTGCAATAAATATAATTGATATCAATAAGGAAATATATACCAAGGAATAAATTAATCCTTTAGCATTCAGATTATTGTCAAATGTAATGCTTATTTATTCATATTGTTTTTGAATTAATCATGCAGTATCTCACAGCTTCAAGATTTTGATGATGGATTGTTTCTTTTAAGAATGACATTGTGGGGGTAGGTGTGAGAGGTCAGATCTGTCTGATTTGAAAATAAAACAAGTAGAATATTTGGGCTAAATGTGGCTGGTTTAAATGCTAAAAAGTTAAAGCTTTATTAAACACATCACTGAAAACTAGTTCTATATTACTTTGTGTATTGAAAGGCAGGTTGAATAGTCTTGTAACTGATGCAAAAGCATGTTTGTTTTGTATTTTTTTAAAAGCTTGGTGAGGAGAATGGATTGTTTATAATTTTCACAGCCTCTTGAAAACAATGAAATCAATGCAGTTTATGTTCAACTGTGCTGTAAGTTGACATCTAGAAAAATGTGGGTAGGGAGAGGAAGGATGGTTATTTTTAAGTAACATTCATGAAATTTGGTAAAAGCAAAGCAAATTGAGCTTGAATAAATGAAGATGAGATTCAAAATGCAATTTTTCATCTTCCTTTTGATACACAATGGCTGTGAGCTGATGGCCTACATGGTCATACATTCATACTTCTATCTATTACAAGACAAATATCTAATTCTTTTTTGTATTATACAAGAGAGTAGATGAGTTAGAGTTCCTGTAAGTAGCATAGATTGAATTCTGGTGTGGTATTCTCAGTATAAATAGTATGTTGTCTCTATATCCCCCCCACTCCCTAAACTTGGGAACCAGGATTCTGTTTGGGGTAGTAGATATATTCCAACTGTACCCGTTAACTTTGCTGAATCACTTAACCCAATTGTTATGTCAAAATATTCTTCCCTATCTGAACAGGGTCACAGTTTGTCTCCGTATTCTATTATGGTGCCCTGAGCCGCTTATATAACTATTTCCTCTCTAGTCAAGTCTGAGTTACTTTTAGCGAATAAGGGTGCCTTGTTCAAAACTACTGGATTTATTAAGGGGTAATAGTTCAATATATCCAGTTTTATAAATTTAGCCTGCTTTTTATTCTCTAAGTTATTAAACCATGTAATTACCTCTGTAGTTAGACCATAATCTGAGTTTACTCATACATTTTAATTTTGGTATTATTATCTCCGGCCTTAGCGAAGGCAGAGGTATTGTTTTCAGTTGTATTTGTTTGTCTGTGGACAAGATATCTCAAAAACTACGGGATGAATTTGGATGAAACTTTCAGGGATGTTTGGCCTTGTGACTGGCATGAACTGATTAGATTTTGGTTCTCCAAACATGGCATATCAACATGGACTTGCAGTTCATCGTAGACCCTTATTCTTGTATTATGTATATTACCAGCTACATGAAAAGCGAAAGGGCTATGAGTGAGCTGCTGAAAAAGGTGGTAGAAGGAAACAGAGGAGAGGACTTGAAATCAAAACTGAGAAAAGTCAGGTCATCATTCTTGAACAACAGGGAGGTCAGCATCTAGGATCTTCTCTTTCTATCTTATATACGCTAGTTAAATACAATCCAATCTATTTATCATTCACTCTATGCTGAATTGTGGTACAGCATGGGCAGATTACTGAAATCCAACGAACATTTATGCAGATATAACAGTTTAAAGGATAAGCCTATTATAATGGATAATACTAAGTGGACTTTTCCTTTTTCTCTTTCTTTTTTCTTTGTGATGTAATCTTGGGACTGAAAATGTTTGCGGCTGAAGATAACTTTAAACCATCCTTTATATCAACAATATATACTGATGTAATGACAGTTTGTGTATAAAGCTTGAAACATGTGTACCGCGATATCCTTTGTGTTCTGTTTTCAATTTACGTTTATATATATATAAGCATCAGTTGTGGTGTGCAAGAGAGACGATTGCGCTGGTATGGACATGTGGTG
>NC_068983.1:102168729-102186102 GCF_001194135.2 Octopus bimaculoides
GCCAGTGCCCCTGGACTGGCTCTTGTGCGGGTGGCACATGAGATGCACCATTTTGAGCGTGGCCGTTGCCAGTACCGCCTGACTGGCTCCCGTAGGATTTTCGAGTGAGATCGTTGCCAGTGCCCCTGGACTGGCTTGTGCAGGTGGCACATAAAAGACACCATTTCGAGCGTGGCCGTTTTCGTGCGGGTGACACGTAAAAGCACCCACTACACTCTCTGAGTGGTTGGCGTTAGGAAGGGCATCCAGCTGTAGAAACTCTGCCAAATTAGATTGGAGCCTGGTGTTGCCATCCAGTTTCACCAGTCCTCAGTCAAATCGTCCAACCCATGCTAGCATGGAAAGCGGACGTTAAACGATGATGATGATGATGATGATATATCATCCTATTCATTTAATGTCCGTTTTCCATGCTGGCATGAGTTGAACAGTTTGTTAGGAGCTGGCTAGGCAGAAGATTGCACTTGGCTTCGACACCTATATACATATATATATGTAAACATAAAGACATGGACACAATTAAAAAATGGGTATATAGTGTGTACTCAAAATTCCACTTCTGCTTTAGAAGAATCTGCTCAAGTTATCATGTAGTGGAACTGAATTTAGAATCATGTTGTGAAGCAAACTTACTTTTTAACCATACAGCCATGCCTATATATATATTGTGAATTCAGTTCTGGAGGGCATCCCAAAATGTTGTCTGCTTTTCTCTTGTATATTAAATAGATTATGTTTAAACTCTTTTTTCATGAAAAGATGATGTTTTTCAAAAGTTCAATGTAAAGATAGATATATGTAATATCTTCCAAACTTTCAGGAGAAAGACAATTGGATGTCAAGAATAACTTACTATGAAACTGTTCTAAGAAGATTGCTAAGAGTTATTCCAAAGAACATCACAGCTCCAAGTTTTGCATTTGACAAGAATTTCTTAGCACAGTCTGCTGGGTTATTCAAATCTACAGAATAAATCTGGAAGGAAAAATGACAATAATTATCCAGTAGATAATGAATATAAAATTAATTGACTAAATTGATTTAAACAAAAAATGAAGCAAAAACAAACAAAAATCAAAAAATCTACATCAAAAGTGGAATAAAAAGTAATTATGAAAACAAACTGAATCATTTTTGTTAAGTAATAAAAGGTTTTCTGAAATTTGACATATCATGTCTTAAGGCACTATTGTAATCTATGATCAATGCCATTGATTATAACCAATCACTACCATCATTACAATAAATATACTCTACAATCAGAACACAGAAAAATATTTCTCTACACATTGATCAATTACAACTACAGCTATTGATAAATTGGATCATAATCAATCCAGTATGAAAGGATCATAAAATATGTCAATGTGTCATGAAGCAGTTTAGTCCTGGATAAGAATCTATACTTAGTCTTGCACTCATATATATATTGAGGTAATAAATCTTCATGGTTTTGGTGTATCTAAGACATGTTGCATGGAGGCACATGGCCTAGTGGTTAGAGCAGTGAACTTGTGGTTGAGGGATCATGGGTTTGAATCTCAGACTAGGCAATGTGTGTGTTTATGAGCGAAACACCTAAGTTCCATGTGGCTCCAGCAGAAGGTAATGGCAAATTTCTGCTGACTCTTTCGCCACAACTTTCTCTCACTCTTTCCTCCTGCATTTAACTGCTCATCTGAGATGGACCAGCATCCCATCCAAGTGGGGAACCTATATGCCTATGAAACTGGCCTTTATGAGCCAGGCATGGCTTGAGAAAGATCAAACAACAACAAACAAGACATGTTGCAGAAAGAGAGTTGTGGAAGGAGGGAAAGTGAATGATTGCATCAGTATAACAACAGACATCCATCCAAAATCAATGGCCCCAGAAGGCTGTAAGATTATATTGCAAGAGATGCAACCCTTCACTCTCCCAGTCATTACTCAATTGATCTGATTTTGTATTTGAGCTTGACTGTCATTATGTAGTGTTTCAATAAGTAGATATCTTAGTGGCATTTATTTCCTCCCAAGGAAATGTCAGCTATTGACAATCCTAGAGAGTGATTACACTTCTTCACCCAGTGGGGGAATGGCAATAGCTACTTTCATTACCAAAATAATTTGTGTACTAGGTTACATAGAATTTACAGCAGGTAGAACCTGACAGCCACTGATTCACACTCTATCACTGGCACTGCATTGAGTTAGTAGCAAAGATACATAAAATCTCAAGTGATCAACTTATTGTAAAACCACTAAATGTTTCATAAGGTGCTTTAAAACAAAAGGGATAAAGCATACCAAATGAACTTACCCCAGATATACTATATAAAGATTAAATGTTCAGTGGTGCCCTTGAATTCCAGTTGAATATAGAGGACTAATATCATTAGCATATTTCTGAATGGGTGGCTAATCATAAAGACTGTCTTGCCCATAGTAAACTTTCTAGTGGAAAGGGGAACATAGTTTTTTATTGAGAGAGGAGACATTGTTTTACTAGGTCAACATTCTTGATCATATTTCAATCTAACTACTACTTATTTATTTACATTCACACATGCAATAATATGTCTCCAATGAAATAAAGAATTAACCTGAGTTTTACTATGTGCATTATCATATGAAGTAACATTTTTCTTACTTGGTTTGCCACATGCAGCATAGTAAAGGCAAGTGCTGTATAATAAGGCCATATCTGATCACACATATAACCTGATAAAGCCAGGTTACCAAACATAAACACACTTGAGCCTGCTAACCATAGCTTAGTTTGGTCACCAAATTTTAATGCTGTTGATTTCACTCCAATCCTCATATCATCTGATTTGTCCTGATTAAGTAAAGAAACAAAGCATAAAACATTTTCTATTGGATTTATCAAATTCTTCTTTGTAACTGATTTCTAACACAGGCAAAAAAATTCATCTTTAGTTCAACTTTACGATGAAAGTAAACAAACAAAGTTTGTTCTTTTTTAGAAGCGTTGAGATGTATTGTAAGATACAGAAATAAATTTATTTCTCAAATGCGTGATAATGCTATAAATAGCGTGATCAGGATAAATTATCCATTTATTGCAGAGAAATACGCTACTGGCCAGCCATGAGACTCGAACTCACATCTCTGTGATTACGTGTCAAGTGTTTTACCATTAAACTAAACTGCCCAGCAATGAATTCTTCTGCAATTTTAGAACTTATAAATTTAATGGTAAAACACTTGACACGTAATCACAGAGATGTGAGTTTGAGTCTCATGGCTGGCCAGAAGCGTATTTTTCTGCAATAAATGGATAATTTATCCTGATCACGCTATTTATAGCATTATCACGCGTTTGAGAAATAAATTTGTTTCTGTTCATAAGTTAGTGTAAGAATATACAGATACGGTCAATTAAGATGAACCCCATTTCTTGACAGTTAATTATTTTATCGTATCTAGAAGGTTGAAAGGCAATATATATATATATATACATACACAAGAAAGTATTGGTGATAAGAGCTTTCCAGCTGTACAAAAAACTGCTTCAAAAAGGGTCTTATGGCAACCTATGCCACCCTGTATCCATGTGCTGATATGGAGTGTCAACTAAAGGGTTGAGTTAATGAAATTATTGCCTGGGAAAGTTATTCCTGTTAATTTTACACCTAAACATGTATCAAATTACAAATTGATAACACAAAATTGCATTGAGTACTTTTATGATTTTGTGCCACAAAAAAACTATATTTATATATATGCGGAAGTGTGGCTGTGAAGTAAGAAGTTTGCTTCCCAAGCATGTGTCCAAGTTCAGTCTCACTGTGTAATATCTAGGAATAGTGTCTTCTACTATAGTCTCAGGCTGATCAAAGCCTTGTGAGTGGATTTGGTGGACAGTAACTGAAGGAAGCTCATCATATACATGTATGTGTGTGTGTGTGTGTGCTTGTGCCTGTATGCTATTGTCTCTGGCCTTGATATCACTTGATAGTTGTAAATGGGCATTACTATCATGCAAGAAATGACTTTTGTTTCCAATATTCTGTGTAAACATGTCTGGTTATGGGGAAATATTACCTTATTTGGAAACTGGTGAGGGCTGGCATCTGGCCATAGAAAATCCCCCTCAACAAAGTCTGTGTGACCCATGCAAACATGGAAAATTCGATACTGTGAAGGTGTGATTGTTTAATTAAAGTGTTCACTTTACAAGCAATTAGTTCTGGGTTCAATCCTACTGAATGGCACTTTTGGCAAGAGTAGTCTTGGGTTGACCAATACCTTGTGAGTGAAGTTTCATAACTGGAAACCTATCAAATAAGTGTATAATGCATTTGTGCATCATACACGTTAACTGGTGTTGTGGTCTGTAACTTAGTAGTTTGACAAATAGATATGATAAAACTGTGACCTGACTTTTCGTCTGATGTCACTTTGTCCAACTTCCTTTTGTCCGATGAGTTTATTTAAAATTGGACAAAATAATCATCAGACAAAAAGATGTGGACGAAGAGACGTTGAAAGGAGTGATGCTGGATGAAGAGACATAGCACCAAAAAAACAAGCGTCAGATTGGAATAAATATTGGGGCTGATGTGATCAACTAATTTCTTGAAGGCAATGTACTTTGCATTGCTACAGACCAATGAACTGAAATCAAATTGTGTCTGTGTGGTAAGAAGTTTGCTTCTCAACCAAGATTCCAAGTTCAATCCCACTACATGGCACTGTGGGCAAATGTCTTCTACTACAGTACTGGGCTGACCAATGCTTTTTTTAATAGATGTGTGTATCTTTGTGTTTGTCCCCCACCACTGCTTGACAACTGGTGTTGGTTTGTTTATGACCCTCAACTTAGCAGTTTGGTAAGTATCAAGCTTAAGGGAAAAAAAAAAGTACTGGAGTTGATTAGTTTGATTAAACCTTTCAAGGCAGTACCCCAGCATGGCCACAGTCAAGTGACTGAAACAAGATAAAAAGATATATAAGCATATATATAAGTATCCTGAGAATGACATTGCTGGCATTTATCCAGTGATTTAAAAAAATTACAGACATGTACTTGCACATCAAGTGACTTCATCTGAGATCGTGTGCTGAAACAAAAACAATTGCAGCATGGGAGATGTTTGTAAGCCATTCAAGATCACACAAAAACAATCAGTTTCACTTCAACATTTAAATTTCATTTGTGTCAAAATATTTTTGTTGCTTTGAAACTGCAACCTGTTCACTGGCAAAAGTTCACGAAAATGATGCAGCACGAAGTTTTGTCAGTGATCAGGTTGCAGTTTTAAAGCGACGGTTGGGGGAGGGGTAAAAATTTAGATTACAATTTCCAGACGGTCAACCCTTTAATAATTGCTTTCTTTAAGTACTTTTAGTAATTGTTACATACCTAATTAACAAGCAGCTTTCTTCATTATAGTATATGTGTGTGTGTGTTATATTGATTCTTGTTCTCTGTCACTTCAACACCATCTCTCTCTCCTGCACTCTTGCTATCCTCCAATCTCTCTTTCTCTAACTCCTCCCTCTGGCTGGGTAACCATGTATCTCCTCTACAGCAGCACACCTGTGTCTTCCCTCATTTTTGATCACTCACTCTCTGGCTGGGTAACCATATACCGCCTCAACAGCATGACACCTGTTTCTGTCTCTGTTACACTCTAACCTTTCATCATCTGGCACAAGATTACCTCCTCCAAAGCCTCCTTACCTCTTAAAGGATCTTAATCTTGCAAGTTACTTGGTGACCCTGCCAGTGCTGGTGCCACATAAAAAGCATCCAGTCCACACTGTAAAGTGGTTGGCACTTGGAAAGACATCCAGCTGTAAAAATCATGCCAAAACTGACCTTGCCTGTGCTGGTGCCACATAAAAAGAACTCCGTCTACTCTGAGGGATGGTTGGTGTTAGGAAGGGCATCTAGCTGTAAAAACCATGCCAAAACAGAAACAGAAGTCTGATGCAGTCTTCTGTCCAACCCATGCCAACATAGAAAGCAGATGTTAAATGATGATGATGATATATATATATATATATATATATATATATATATATATATATATATATCAGTGAAAAGCTTACCTGGTGAGCATAAATAGTATCATATATAAGAGTCCAAGTAATACAGCTTAAATACAAAGGGAGAACAACTGACCAGTCACATGAACCTCTCACTGCTGACCAACCTAACAGAGCACCGTAGTTGAATGTTAATCCTTAAATAGAAAACATATTGACAATCTATTAATTCATGTGTTCATATATGTCTCTGTTTGTTATATATGTACTCAGTTACAAAGTTGTAATGACAAAAATATTATCATCCTAGTAACAGAATGGAATAACAATTTAGCTTTCTGACGTGTGTGTGCACATGTGTATGTGTGTGTTTGTGTATATATATATATTTATATATACACACACATATATATATAAGTGAAAAGGCAAATAAAAAAAACAAGCTACCACTTGACAAGTCACCTGAGGAGACACACCTGCATTTACAATGCACCACAATTGTTTATATAGCATCTCACCTGTGAGATACCAGCATATGATGGATCGAAATGTCCTGTGAATTACATTTTCTTTTTCTCATATATATATGATACATAGACAGATAGACTGATACATACACTAACTACTACTCTTCAGTCTTACTATTTAGCTACCTCTTGCTATCCACCACTCTCTCATGTTGGAGCCATGATAAAAGGTATCTGATACATTGTGTAAATTGTGGAGAGAGTTAAGAGAACCATTCAGTCTTGTTTGTGATATAATAACCTCCCTGGTACTGATGCCATGAAAAACTGCATTCATTACATTCTGTGAAGTGGCTGGAGTTAAGCAGGACATCCAGTCAGAGAAACTAAGGCAAAAATTAAACTTAGAAGAGAGATGTAACCTGACTCATTAAAGATAGCAGCAACGACCTGTCTAGCTTATGGCAGCATGGTTAACAAATGCAAAATGATGATGTATACATACAAACACACGTATATAAATATATATAAACTGTGAACAAGCCCTACATTAAATGAAAAAGGTTCTACTATAATCAGGAGATGTTACAGACTGCAACAAAGAAGACTCATCAAAGATGGCAGTAAATGTATGTAAATATTAAAAAAGTCAAAAACATACAGAGTAGAAAATCCTGGCAGACAATCTCTAATGCCGATAGCATAGGACGCCTTCAATTGTAAAAATCATGCCACAAAAGGATGAAATGAAAACAGTGTGGATGAAGTCTGCAAGCCACAGCAAAGGCTATCTGTTTAGGAGGTAGTAGCGCTAAATAAAAACTGACACATAGTAGAGATTACTCTTTAGTTTTGCTACAACAATCTCATTAATGTTGGCGGCACAAAAAACATAGTCCATGCTGTAAAATAGTTGGCAATAGAAAGACATCAATGCATAAAGACATTTCTCCCTCATGCCTCACATAACAGAGACTGGTGGTTTTGTATTAGAATAAAGAAGAACCACCACATATGGTGAGGTGCAGCACTGGAACAGATCCATTCCAGCCAATGCAAGCATGAAAAAACAGATGTTGATGATGATAGCGATATAATTAGGTGATTGTCAGATGGAGAAGACTCATTGGCTTGATAAGCTACAGAATGTCAGAGAAGACTGGTGATTGTAGAAAGCACCCAATTTCCAAGCAGATTCAATTTACACTAGGACAGACATATGAATAGGAATACAGACACACTAAAAACAAAAGGAAGAAAAAACAAAAAAACTTGGCAGCACCAAAACGGTCGTACTAGTCTGGCATAAGGCTGAGATAAATCAAAAAATAAAATTATACAGAATTAATCTTGGTATCATGTAACACTTGCACATGAAGAACAAAGATACAATTTATTGCAACAGTATCTTTTCTTTTTTTTTTTACTTGTTACAGTCATTGGATTGCAGCAATGCTGCAGGAATACCACTTTGAAGGGGTTTTAGTGAAACAAATCAACCTCTACTTATTTTTAAAGTTTGGTACTTATTTTATTGGTCTATTAGTAATAGGAACCAATGTTTCATTCAGCAGTTTCCAGTAAAAGCTTTCCTGGTAGATATAAATAGTTCCATAAATAAGAGATGAATTGATTTAGCACAAACACAGAAAGGAGAACTGGTGGCTCCCTTGCTATTGACAAACTTAGAAAAAATTCAAAGTAAAATAATAGAACAAGCATTAAAATATACTTACCCAGTACAATCTGTGGCCAATAGGTAAAACGTTTAGCTAGTGGATATGTTGTTACAAACAGCATTGAAGTTGTTCCCAGAATAACACTGAATAGAAAAATGAAATTAACAGCAAACTCAATAGTACATGTGACACAAGCACTTTAGTATTATTAACCCTTTAGTGTTCAGATTATTCTATCAAACATAATGCTTATTGATTCACATTGATTTGAATTAAGCATGCATTATCTCATATCTTCAAGATCTTGATGGTGTAAGTACTTAATGTAGAATAACATTGTAGTGTAGGTGTGAGAGCTTGGATCTGGTCAGTTTGAACATAAAACAGATTAAACATTTCGGCCGGATATGGCCGGTTTAAATACTAAAGGGTTATTCTGACACAACATGTGAAGCAAGCATTGTTTATTTAAATAGAATTAAAATGAACACTATGGAATGCTTATTATCTGATAAATATACATGTTTAGTGAAATTTCAGATAATGATTGAATTCAAAGTTCACTAAAAATAGAGATTTAAGTACCATATTTATATTTTTATTACTGAAGATGTGGCTGAGTGGTAAGAAGTGTACTTCTCAACCATATGGTTTAGGGTTCAGTCCAACTGTGTGGCACTTAGGGCAAGTGTCTTCTACTATAGTCCCAGGCTGACTCAAGCCCTGTGAGTGAATTTGGTAGATGGAAGTGGTAAGAAAAGTGTTGTACATATATGTATTATATGTGTATGTATGCATTACTGTCTTCTTGCCATGACACCATGTGATAGTTGTAAACAATTGTCACTATCATACAAGCAGTGTCTTTAATTTCCAGTCTTTGGAAACAGGTGAGAGTTAGCAACAGGAAGTGTATGAAGCTGCGGAAAATCTACCACAACAAAATCTGTCTGACATATGTGAGCACGGAGAGCATCCCTCATCATTTTGTAGGAGCTCAGAGACCTGTGCTGTGTGAGGAAGGATGATAGGAACTATAAAACTGGTATAAATCCCTGCAACAAAGTAGACTCTGCAAAAGGCACCTGAAGGTCAGATAGTGGTGTTAAACTAGGTACCTGAGTAAGCCTACCAATCGAGAACAAGTATAGTTCATCTGATAAGATTTTACACAGCTTCTATTTTCACTTGGCTTCAGCCACTTGTGGCTATAGGAAGACCAAAGTAACATGTAGTGGAGCTGAATTCAGAATGAAATGATTACACAACAAACTTTTTACCCACATTGTCATGCTTGTCTCATATAGACAACAAAGTCCACATAATGCTGTGATTAAAATATGCTGAGTCCAATTACCAAGATTACTGAGAAGTTATTAGGTATACATAATTAATAGGAGCAGGCATAGCCACTTGGTTAAGAAGCTTGCTTCTTAACCATGTGGTTTCAGGTTCAGTCCCACTGTATGGCATCTTGAGAAAGTGTCTTCTACAATAGTTATGGAGTGACCAAAGCTTTGAGTAGAACTGATAGACTGAAAGTCATAGAAGCCTGTCATGTACATCTATGTGTGTGCCTGTATTTGCTTACACTTGCATTTTTTGGAATATTGTGAGCAACAAGAGATAATGATGTCATTTATTTCATCAAGAAATCATTTGCTGGTTTTATATCTTCAAAGATATATGAAATATGAGGGCTCCTACTTGGAGAAAAAGGTAATGATTATTGTCAAGAAGGGCATTGAGCTGTAAAACAATGTTTTAATAACACATTTGTCAAATCCATGCCAGTATGGGAAAATGGATGTAAAACGGACGCAACAAAATTACTTTAATCCTTTAGCATTTAAACTGGCCATACCAGGGCCAAATATTCTTACTGTTCTATGTTCAAACTGGCCACATCTGGCCTCTCATACCTACCATACAATGTCATTCTAAAAATAAACAATCACATCATCAAAATCTCAAAGGCATGAGATAATGCATAACTAATTCAAAATATTTTGATTAAATAAGCATTAGTTGATTGTATAATCTGAATGCTAAAGGATTAAATTGAGAGTATCTTTGAGTGAATTATGTCTTCTTTTCTGATTTACTTTACTGAAAGACTTTATATTGTTGCTGGTCTGGTAGCAACCATTAACCCTTTAGCATTCAAATTACTCTGTCAAATGTTAAGCTTATTTATTCATGTTGTTTTCAATTAATCACACATTATCTTGTAGCTTTGAGATTTCAATGAAGTATTTGTTTAATTTTGGAATGACATTGCAGAGGAGTTGTGAGAAGCCTGATCTGGTCAATTTGAACACAAAACAGGTACAATATTTGGGTCTGATATGGCTGGTTTGAATGCTTAAGGGTTAAAAAACATATTTCATTTCTGTATCAAGTCAATAATAGAGAATATATAATAATCAAAAATGTACTGGAAGACTAGTAGTAGGTTGCTGGAATTAAGAAGGGTTGACTTGGTTAAACGAAATGTAAGCAAATTATAGATAAAATGACAAAATGAGTGAATGAATAAGTGTCTATGTGGTTACTTGGCCTGCTAGAAATGGCAGCTACATCTTCTTCAGCTTTACTTTACCATTTTAACTAAGGATAATGTAGTGCTATGTTCTCCTCAAGAATAAGATGGTTACAGTTGAGATTCTTTTGATCTAGGATTAAACAGCAAAGCATAATTTTGGAGGATGTGAGGTTACCTTGTAGACAGACCCTTATAACTAGGCCACCATGAAAAACTGCGTAGATAAATTGTTTATGGAAATGAAAGGCTCCTTGTTCTTGTGACACTTACTGAAAGAAAAGTTTTGACTAAATGAAACCAAAGTATATTTGGAACATTCGTTTCTCTTGTGAAGGGGAAAAAAATCTGATGACTAACCTGTACCAGTTTAGTTGAAGAAGTATGGCCAGACCTAGTGTTAACTGAGAACCAAGGAATACAAGAGCTTCAAAACGACTTATTTCTCCAGCAGCTATAGGTCGTGTCACAGTTCGTGTTACCTGAAACAAGAATTTATCTACGTTATACACAAGAACCATTTTAATCCTTGTATGGTTGTTATTGACTTACCCCCTTGCCCAAACTTGCTGGCCTTGTACCAAAATTTGAAACCAATATTTACATCTACACTATGTCTCAATCAATCTGATGCTCATTTGCCACCAACAATCTAATTCCTGGATGAGTACAAATACCGAGTTAGATTCGAAGAAGCTTTATTTCTAAACTAAGAGTAATAATGTTCTTATTCACTACTCTACAGACACATGTACAATTAATTCTACATTTCTAAGTCATTTAATTTCATTAAAGATAGCCATATAGAGCTGAAATCAGTGCTGAGTTTACTGATTGAGTAATCAGCAACTATTTGCAGACACAGACCCTCCTTAGTTTCCTCAGATTCTATTCTTCAATTATATGTGCTGCTTCTTTGATTTTTCTAACTTTCCACTGCAGCTGTCAAGTGATTATGGAAATTTCATACAACAGTGGAATATGTTTTTCTTCTCATGCAGCATATATGCTCAACCATTCCTGATTAAGATACTTCTTTAGTTAAGGCTTTCTAATGTTCCTCTATCTTGACTTCTAGAGATTGTTGAGTTTCAACTTTATAAGAAATAAAACCTTCACAAATGCAGAGGAAAAAGCAGATCAAACTGTCTCAAATACATATCTGTTATTTGTTTTATTTACCTTGGAAGATAAAGTCAAATCCAGTGGGAACTGAATCCAGAATCTAAAAGTACACAATTATTCTGTTTGGCACTCTACCGATTCTGCTCTGCCACAGCTGTAATGATTCCTAACCCAATCAACATAGTCAACAAAAACATCATCACATTATTTTAGGTAAAACAAAAATCAAATGACAAAAATAAACTAACTTTCTTATCAAAGTCTCTGTCCCACATGTCATTGATAATGCAACCACTTCCACGCATTATTAATGCCCCAACCCCAAATAATGTCAACATTTTCAAGTCTGGAAGATGACCAGGTGTAGCAGCCATAGCTATACTCCAAGTGCAAGGCCAGTATAATAGCCATGTTCCTGAAAATATAAGAACATTGAAATAATTTTTATGGAAAATTTTGTTTGTTTGTATTTTTGGGATGGGTTAAGATTAGATCACGAAGACTATCTTTTATTTTTTACTTGTTTCAATCATTTGACTATGGCCATGCTGGGGCACTGTCTTGAAGGGTTTTAATCAAACAAATCAACCTCAGAACTTATTTTTTTAAAAGCTAGGTACTTATTCTAGCAGTCTCTTTTTGCCAAACTGCTAAGTTACAGGGATATAAACACACCAACAACGATTGTCAAGTGGTGAGGGACAAACAGACATAAAGACACAAACACACATATCATCATCGTTTAACGTCCGCTTTCCATGCTAGCATGGGTTGGACGATTTGACTGAGGACTGGTGCAACCGGATGGCTACACCAGGCTCCAATCTAATTTGGCAGAGTTTCTACAGCTAAATGGAACCCTGTGATTGGGGAGCAAGCTTTTAACCACTAGCTGATAAATATTAAAGAGGTATGACATGGAAAATTTGTAAAGAATTTGAGAATATAAATTTGAATAAAAACAAGATGAGTTTAATCTATATGACAAGAAGAATATAAAATTTCGATTTTTACCAATTGGTTTATCTAAGCGTATAAGTCTTAAATATGGTTGGATATGTTGAGGTGCAGCAGTGACTATCTTTTGTGTAGAAAATGAGAAATGACGATTGCTTTCATTTGGTATTCTTGATAAGGAACCACATTGCTTCTTCAAAATAATGTGTTTTTGAGATTCAGAGCTATATTTGAAACCTCTTGATTCTTGTAAGTAATCCTTTTGAGTACTTTGAAAATAGTTTCCAATTGTTGGAAGGACAAAAGATGCTGGAACTCGAGTAGACAAGCAAGTGGTTATATGTGGACAAAGGAATTTAGCCAGTAATTTATTTGACAGCATCTTTAATCTAAAACATACAAAGATAGAAATTATAAGATGGATTTTTAATAACTTTTGATTATTGTTAATTCATAGAATGAAATTAAGATCTGAAATATTTTCTTAATTATTGCATAATATTCTTCACTCAATGTGAAGGTTCATTCATAAAAAAGGTACATTTACTAAAGTCGTCAATATAATACAGTAGTAGAGCTGCCACTGACAAAGGAAGGAGACTATGGTTAATGTAGTCTTAGATATATAAAAAAAAAAAACACTCCAGAAAGGTCACAGTAGGAATAGTCTAAAACCTGGAGAATCCTTCTCTACTGCTGTAAAAAGGGTAAAAAATAAAGACTCTTTTGGTCATGAATGACTACGGGATTGCACTTCGAAAGTTTCCCTCCCAAGGCACAAGTCTGGGCAAGGTTGTTTATGGAAGACCAGCAGTTGTCCATGCATACCAGCCTCTCCATGCCACCAGCGGTATCCAAGGGAAAAGCAAAGGCCAATACAGCTAGGCACAAGTGACGTTGCAACTAATTTCTACAAGTGAGTTAACTGGAGCAATGCGAAATAAAGTGTCTTGCTCAAGAACACAACACACAACCCACTATGGGAAATGAACTCACTAGCTCATGGTTGTGAGCGTGACGCTTTAACCACTGAGTTATTCTCTGCTTAAAATATTTAAAATTCAAATAGAAGAAGTATTTGCTTGCATAATTGCTGAAGTAAGAAAGGTTTGGAAAAAGTGAAAGGAATTGTTTTTGTAACTGACAACTAAAGTTAAGATTTTATTCTTCTGTGTAAATGCCAGACTGCATGTAGCATGTATAAGGACTGCCATTGAATATAACAGATCTTTGAAGGCTGTGGAGCAATGAAGCATGATCTATTTATTAATGAGAAATGTTAACTTTTCCGAAAGAAAGAGCACAAGTGAGCTGAGAGAATGCCTGAGCATTAAAAACATCTGCTACTTCAGTGGTCTTCAACCTAGGGACCCTTTTGATTCTTATTTTACTCTATGGATCTCCATAGCCAATTAATGTTTAAAAATCCCATTATATTTTCGTAAATTAAATATTATTAGGAATCGTATTAAAAAAAAAAATTGCTAAAACATTTTGTGTATTGTAGAAGTATAACTAATTTACTACACACAAATCTTAACAACAAAATATTATATGGGCCCTCAAGGGCTATATAAACCCCAGTTGAGAATGACTGAGCTAATGTGTTCTGTGAATGGATGGTGAGTACAAACAAAAATATAAAGGGTTTCCATCAAACAGAGAAATGAAGGAAGATGTGAGAAGAAATGACTAGATTTGATCTATTTCTAAGATCACAAAAGATTGAAACTAGTGGTGAATAGCAACCCCTGGCTGTGTGGAATATTAAACAAATGTTAAAACTCTAATGTTATTAAAACTGAAAATGGTGAGATTTATACTCATGGTCACATATAACTAGTATGAATATTTCTTCACACAATTTCACATTCTTGCACTAAAAACATACACTTCGTCACAATGTTTGTTGCTTCAATAAAAAAGATAGCATATACAGCAGTAAGAAATCTGACCAGTTGCTAACTTTCTCTAAATCTCATATATGACCCAACCAACACTGAAGTATTGTTCACATATTTAAGACAGTGCTGTTGTTACAAATATAAACATCTTAGAAAGAACCTAAAAGGCCTAACAAATTGACAAAAACTCACTCACTTAACACAGTATAAACATTAGCTTAAAGATGTGATGCTTCTCCTTCTGCATCTTCAACTATAACTACTACAATGGCTTTGATTCCTCAGAACTAGGAACTTGGTTTCTACTTCTGCTTTAGCTTACACAATGCAGCTACCTCTCTTTCTCCTGTTATCTCTATAGTGTTCCCTGCCAAATTCTGAAACACTTTGTTCAATCATTCCTATTCAGTGCTTCAGCCTTCAGGATTCTTTCCCTTTCTAACTGTTATTAATCTACAGAACTTCAAACTGAATACTAATTTCACCAATCTAGAGTGATTTGTCTAAATAATTTCCAAAAATATTATCTCATTGTAATTAGTCTGTAGTATATATACAAATCTAAGAAATCAAAATATTGTTTTGAATTTTAATCCTTTAATTCCAAAGATGCAAAATTAGCCTTTTCAGATCATCTTAGAGTGTGGAGTCCATACTTTGAACTCTTGAAGTTCAGTGAAGGGTAATATAAGCAGGAAGTGAGTTCCAGAGGATAGCAGAGTTCAGCAAAGAGCTTAGAACAGAGTGTAGAGAGCAAGACACTTCATAGTTAATTGGAGCAGGAGAATGACTGGAACTTGTGGGTTTTGTTGTTGTTTAATTCCAGGTCGGCCTTGATCAAGCATACTTAGGATCAAAGATATTCTAATCATGATCATCTAGCCTGTTTGTATATCAGGAAGTACACTGTTCTATTTAACTCTCTTTAAAATAGTAGACAGTCATTTAAGGAAGATTTGACTGCTACACTTCTTGCAGGTTGGGCAATTGTGTAGAAGTTCCGTATGTTGAATGTAATATATTTTCAATAATATCAGTGGCTGATTAAGGCTGAAATATTTTTTGATAGTAAGAATGAAATGCAGTCATTTTGTTCTTGTCTATGTCATCACGACTGCAAGGTTTAGTATGGACAGAGAGTATAAAGGTGTGTTCTTTCCAGTAGCTTCTAGCCCAGGTTATTGCTTAGTGTCAGGTCAGCCATGATCACATGTATAGTAGCGACAATTGGCTTCCTAGAACTCTATCAATGTAATCCCTATATAGACTCAATATGCACCTTGACAGAGTTAGGCAATTTGAATATTTTGGTGTCACAATCACTCACAACTTAAGTTTTGACTTACACATTCTAGCCTGGGCAAAGTTCAGAGAACTCTTACCTCTGCTGGCGACAAAGGGACTCTCACTCAGAGTAAAAGACAGACTGTATGACGCATGTGTACGAACAGCCATGCTACATGGCAGTGAAACATGGGCTGTGACTGCTGAAGACATGCGTAAGCTCGCAAGGAATGAAGCCAGTATGCTCCGATGGATGAGTAATGTCAGTGTGCATACCCGACAGAGTGTAAGTATCTTGAGAGAAAAGCTGAACATAAGAAGCATCAGTTGTGGTGTGCAAGAGAGACGATTGCGCTGGTATGGACATGTGGTGAGAATGGACGAGGATAGCTGCGTGAAAAAGTGCCACATCCTAACAGTTGAGGGAACCCGTGGAAGTGTACAAAAACGGCAGCGAACAACCAAATGTTGAATAAAGGTAGCCAGTAATAACAACCAAACACTGAATAAAGGCAGTATGTAATTATAACAGCTGCAAATCCAAAGACTAAAACTGAGTACGACCTCTCACTCAAAGATATGTCACCGAGAGAGTCAAGCTGAGTGGTGGACACAAAAGGAAAACAATCCTATAAGACATCGCATGATGACAATTATATAAAACTAAGTTCAAATGCTTTGCGAATGTCAAAGTCAACAATACATTGTTTTCATCAATGTTTTCAAGGACAATAGAAAATTGAAATGTAGAAATAGAAATCTACTGTGGAGTTGTCTTTCAGAACATCACGATAGAAGATCCTTGTGATCGGTATTTGCTGAAGAACCTCAATAACAATCACTTACGTCCCAGACTTGCTCGATCAGAGCTGATCTGAGGTTACATAATAACAACAGGCATTTAACTATGTAAACGTAAATAAAGGAATATAACTTGCAACTTAATATGTTTATTAATAAATGATTTCATCGTAAAAATGCATCTTGTGAGCTAAACTGTACATCAACTACACTTTATAATATATGGTATTATCCGAGATTGGGAGAATCATTAGAGCGCCGACCACAATATCTAGTGATGGCCTTTAACATTCTGAGTTCAAACCTCACCGAAGTTGATTGACCCTGCTTTTCATATTGCCAGAAGTTGATTAAAAAAAAAATAAAAGGCACTGTCATGGTATTAGCTGTCAGAAGTGAAAGTAGAACTGACAAGGAACGTCACTGCTGGTTTGAGTTGATTCTTTGGCTACTGACTAGCCGGAGCTATCTGTCTGTCTGTCTGTCTATCTCACTATCTCTCTCTCTATATCTATCTATCTATCTATCACTCGTTCACCTCTGTGTCCGTAGAATTTATCAAATTAGAAAACGCAAATTTAATATAAAAATATATCTATCTATCTATCTATCTC
>NC_068983.1:102186125-102195875 GCF_001194135.2 Octopus bimaculoides
TGTGTGTATGTGTGTGTGTGCATGTGTGTGTGTATGTGTGTGTGTGTGTGTGTGTATGTGTGTGTGTGTGTATTTCTTAAAAGAAGTAGAATAAAAATTAAACTCTTCCTCATCTTGTTCTCTCAATTAAAACTTTCACATACTCAATTTAACACACCTGATATCATTGTGGAAAAGTGTAGATAACGGCATGGCATCATATAATTGCAAATTATTTAAAATATAAAAATATAATTTTCAACAGAGAGAATTTATCAAAATAGAAAACAAATGAAGTTTGAAGTTTAAAAATAATAGGATCGACCACTCCCGACTCTGTGTGTTTTCAAACGCATGTATATAGGTGTCGAATTTGTTCCAATAACTTTCGAGTGATAGATAGAGAGATAGAGAAAGAGAGAGAGAGAGACAGACAGATAGCTCGCTCCGGCCAGTCATGGTATTAGCTGTCAGTAGCCAAAGAATCAACTCAAACCAGCAGTAACGTTCCTTGTCAGATTTTTCTACTTTCACTTCTGACAGCTAATACCATGACAGTGCCAAAAAAAAAAAAAAAAATAGCACTCGATTACTGGATCGGGATATATTCCTATAATGCATCATAAATGTGAATGGAATTATATATATATATATATATATATAAACCCAAACAAACCCTAATCAGACAGACTTATGCTTTAGTCCCAGGTTAGGTTCGAAACAGCAAATGATCGAACCTGTCCAATCATGAATATCCCATTTTTCAGTTGTAGTGTATCTGGGATTATACTATCCAATGTGTCTGCTCTTTTGTAAAGACGCTTTGAATTGAAGGAGCTTTAGCTGCTAGTTTTAAAGATCGCGTAGAGACCACATCGAAACTCCATGTTTAGATACATGAAAATATGATTCCACTGCCTTCTCTATTATTAAAGATGAAGCAGTAAAGATATTCCTGTATTCCATCCACTGTTCCCTCGCCTTATTCACGATTTCGAAAGCAACAATCGTATTTATCCCCGCACCTGTTAGAAGGGCACAGACGATCAAGGGCAATAAATATAAATATCCCTATTAAAAAAGTAAATACATAACTATTAAACATTAAAAAAGTTTTCCCTTTTTCATAATAAAAAAATATTTTTAGTTACAATACCCACAGTCAATACAAGAGTCCTCAAACCAGCGAAACGTAACAATATTCATCGAACTGAGCAAACCGGTACACGGAACCAATACTAGGGAGAGTAGATCGTACGTCACCTCGTGGTAAACTCTTCATACAAAGAGTTCTGCTTTATTTTTGTCATGACATTTTCGCGCCATAAATTTATAATGTATTACTGCCTGAGAATCAGTTTATAATAAAAAAAGTTAATGATAATCAAAACTTGCCATTATTTTCATGATTTAATTCAACTATGTTATTATAAATTCAACAACAAAGAAAAATTATTGCGAGTAAAAGGGTATAATGGTTTCATCAGAATTATATTTTATGGACTATTTTGTTTAGTGCCCTTTCTAGTACTATCTAATATTGACCTCACAGATTTCCCGCCGTTTATTGTTCAGTTTTTACGCCAACTGTACTGTTTTCCTTGATAACCAGAATGTCTGTAAGTTTATTGTTTTGTATTTTATTGTGCAATTAGATAATTTACCGATTAGTTACTTTGTTTTTACATCTTGGCACCGTAAATATGTTATTGATATTAATTTTTTGCATTTAACGATACTATGAAAACAACCAAGATATATCTGAACTTAGTTACTGAGTAAATTTCTCTGTAATGAATGGAACACTAAATTATGTCCAGTTGCATCATCGATCATTAGCAAAATTTACTTAATAGTATATATATATATAGAGAGAGTAATATTATTAATTCGTAAAGCAAGTTATAACATTAGCAGTTTCTTCGGAATTCTTTGTGAATAGTATTTGATTGTTTTAAAAAGATCTGTTTTAAATATTTGTCAGTTCACTTACGTGTATAATACTTTTTGGGAAAAGCATATGTATCACAACATCTATTACCTCGGATGATATTCCTTAAGAAACGTAAAAAGATTTTTTAGTTATCGTTCGAAATGTTTCAGTACAGTCTCTTTTCAATAAATACTAATCTGTTGAGACAGTTGATATCTGCAGAGAGAAATGATATTTTAGGCTAAACCCACCAGGCTGGGTTTTTTTTTTTTCTTCCCGGGTGAAGATCTTTATATTGACCAAAATTCCGTTTACTCACAAGGCTAAGCTGACCTTATTCTTTCTGTTACAGCACAAAGTCATAGACTTAATAAATCTTCATTGTGCATTATGAAGTATATATAGGACAGAAAGAAAAAAAAATTAATGAAGTATGCTTGACGATAATAAAAATCTCTTCGGATCTTTAATTAGCCTGGCTCTAAATTATGACAGTTTTAGATTCCTTTGTTGAAGTAGTCGATAACGAATTCAAACGACTTTTTTTTTGTCTGTTCAGATATTTCGCACATAAAATAATGTCTCCCATCCTCCAGGTCAGAAGTGTTCATTTATTTAGAAAACATACGAAAAAAAAAATACTATAATAAAAATCAATATCCCATCAAACTGAATTGCGATTTTTCATTTCCCACTCAAGACAACCGGTTTATTCTTCATTTCGAGACAGCAAGATACTGGCGATCAGCTGCTATTCATAAGTTTTGAAAACATGTTAGACAAAGCTCCGCTCGGTGGTCCAGGTCATGAAGTAGAAATAGATGACAGTTTGCTCTTCGAAAGGAAGAGCAACGTAGAGAGGATAGGCCATCAAACGTAGGTTGTCGGGTGCTATGATACCACTGCGAAAAAAAAGGATTTCTACAGCTTGTACCCAACAGAAGCGCAGCAACACTAGAAGCTGTGATAATGGAAAATGTGTTACCCGGTCAGCTATAAGAACTTACAACAGTTGGTTATATTCACAGAACGGTTAACCATTCGCAGAATTACGTTGACCCTGAAGCTGGCGCTTGCACAAACCACATCGAGGCCTATTGGTCCCGTATCAAAATTTCAGTGAGGGAGGGTTCCGTTAACATCTCCGCCATCTGAACCTTTCACACAGCCAATTACGTTTACATGACTTACCTGTCCTGGAAATCTATGTTCAAAGTCATTCTGTAGTGTTGGTGGAGTAGAATGACTAGAGGGAGACAGCAACAGAAGAAAGAGAAGTCAAAGTGATGGGAAGGAGAAGTACTGGGAGAAGTGATAGATGTTTTCCGAAGGGCGGTGGGGAGGAGAAGACTCGAAAAGTTCACACGATCTCTTTCTCCCCTCATAACTTTCAGGATCTAGTTTAGCACCCGGTCACCAAAACGGAAAAGAACCCCCAGTCTAATAGGTGTACAAAAACGTGTAGAAAGCGAATATGAAAACAAAAATTTGCGCAAACGAACGGCAGTGGTGAGGGTACTTTCGAAAAATTCACACTGTCCGATTTTTTCCTTCATAACTTTTAGGAAAACATTTTCCCCACAAATTTCTTTATAATCATAATCTATGCTGTTTGAAAGGTGTTTCTGTAAAATTTCATTGAAAGATAATCGATTATCCAAGTTATGAGGGAAAAATCGGATCGTGTGAATTTTCCGAATCCCTCTGCCCCCATCCCCGTTCGTTTGCGCAAATTTTCGTTTTCTACACGTTTTTGTACATATATATTTTTTTCTCGTTTTGGTGACTGGGCGCTAAACTAGATCCCGAAAGTAATGAGGGGGAAAAAACGGATCGTGTGAACTTTCCGACAGTCCTCTCCCCACTCCTCCGGAAAATATTTACCCCACAAATTTCTTTATAATCGTAATTTATGCCATATGGACGGTATTTGTATAAAATTTCACTAATATCTTTTTTCCTGAAAGTTATGAGGGGAAAATCGGGTCTTGTGAATTTTCCTAAAGTCCTCTCCCCACCCACTCCTCGCAATTTTTTTTTTCATATTCGTTTTCTACACATTTTTTTTTTACCCCTAGTAGGCTGTTTTTATTTTGTTTTCTTTAACGGGTCTCAAACTGTATATTGACAGTGATAGGAGAGGTAGCAATAGGATTGAGAATAATTACAGGTGTGATGGAAGATGAAGTCACATCGATAGGAGAGGGGTGACTGAATAAGGGAGAGAGCAGTATATGGGAGACTTAAATGTAGATTATTGTACATCCCAATCTACGTCATCATGTCTTTGTTAGGTTTACAATGAAACCATTCAGATATGAGAATTAAGTCATCAACATACACAGCTCTATTCAAGTTTTAAAGGAGGAAAAACAATTTACTGAAACAAAACAAAGTATTATTTATTTATTGCAGCATGTTTGTAACAATTGTTGATCTTCCCTTTTATGTTCCATGTTTGTAAAAGCTGAAGATTATATACAAACAAAAACCAGAATAACAGTAGAAACAACTTAATTTTAGTTAATGATAAAAAAAATTAAAAAAAAGATTGCCAAAAATTCAGGGAAGCGAGGATGTGTGATCGGAAAATGTTTTCATCATGCGTTCATAAATTTCAAATAAAGCTCTTTCTATGTTCCACATATTTGATTAAAATGCTTTTTGATTGTTATACGTTGACTCAACATCTGAAGTGTGAGCGTCATTTTCTTTTTCCTGCTTTGCAATTTATGAGATCCCGGCTTCAATCCAACTATGTGACACTTTAGGCAAGAAAATCTTACAATCTTGGGCCGGCAAAAGCCTTATGATAAAACTGGGTAGATGGAAGCTCGTCAGTTATATTATGCCTGTGAAGGTAGAATCATTTCAACAGTTGAGTTCAGGGAAGCGAAGAAGTGTGATCGGAAAATGTTTTCATCATGTGTTCATAGATTTCAAATAAAGCTCTATGTTCCACATATTTGACATGTTGAATATGAATTATTTCTTTTCATTTTCGCCTACCTTTTACTGGTTTCAGTCATTAGATTGAATCGACTGCAGTTAAAGCCCAATATGATTGAGTATTTGCTCAAGTTTTTATAGCAATCCACCGTAGGAGTTGTTTGAATTACAAACACTTCAAACACTCCCACAATCTCTTTCCACAAAATGTAACTTTCAAAAAGAAAATAAATGTGAAGATTGAGATTAGCAACTGCTAAACATCGTATATATAATGCAAGCAAGCTACATTTTTTTAAATATAATTTTATATTTAATGTTTTAAATTTTATTATTTTAATTTTTTTTTTCGAAGGAGCCAACATCTGATCCGTTCTCTGTAGCAAGTCCTGAGGACTCGCAAAGTCGCCGAGGCGATCCACTGACTTCGAGTCCTGGTCGAGATTTACCTCCCTTCGAAGATGAATCTGATCTCGGTAGCAATCGCGTTCAACAAGATGAAGAGGAGGAAGAAGGAGAAGAACTATTTGGAGATAATTTTGAACAGTAAGTTACCTCCCCTGCACCGTTCAATTAAAACTGGTTCTCGACCGGGATTGATATAAGATTTTAAAATTTGTGCAATAACGTGGTTGTTTCTGCAACATAAAGAATTCTTTAACAGTTTCTTTTTATTCAATTTCTAATAGTATTGAAAAAAATATTTTTTAAACATCCGACTAGAATAGGAATCGAAGGAGCTCATATGTAAAAAAAAGTTTAGAAACACTAATTCCTCATCAGTTAATGCCCGTCTTCCATGCTGGCATGGGATGGACGGTTTGACAGGATCTGGCAAACCAGAGTTGTACCAGGCTCCATTGTCTACTTTGTCAGCCACTTGGTTTTCGGGTTCAGTCTCTTTGTGTGGCATTTTGATTAAATCTATATGAATAAAATTTGGTTTAAGGAAACTGGGTGGAAGCACTTTTTAGGGACTGTTATTTGTTTTTGGCTATTAAACTTAATTCAGTGCCTAGTTTGATATCACCACCCGCCACATGGCTCATGACTGCATTTTGTTGGAAAACACTCAGGTGCAAGCATTTGCACCCATCACCCCGTCTCTGAAGCCTGGAAAAAGTCTTTAATGCTTTTGTTACCATATTTCTGTTGAGATGCTCTGTGTTTCTTTCAAATAATTTTAAATATAATGAAGACTTTAGTAAAATAACTCGTGTTAAGAACATAAATTATGACCAACTTTCAAAAGCAAGACATTTGTACTACAAGCCAGGTTGGTATCGAAAGGATTAAGAAAGAACCATGCCAACTAATAGAAATATTATCCTGTATATGGTTATGGCTCTATTTATATTTTTCATAACCTGTGCTAGGGAATCCATTTAAATTCAGTAACCTATTATGATTGGAAAGTATTTGTATAGTATTAAGGAAAATGTTTATGAAATTTGCAAGAAAATGAGCCATGTTAGCATGGATAAAAAAATGTAATAAAGCATGTGTGGTAGTTAAGATATTAAGGTACATGATTACTCATTCTGATACTATGAATTCTGTGTTATATATACATTTTCCATAATGGTTAATAATTTATACTAGAAAGCAAATGCATTTGTAAAAATATATTTGAAACGTTTATAAAAGCCTTTCTATTTTCCTTTCATTAACCCATTAGCATTCAAATTATTCTGTCAAATGTAATGCTTATTTAATCACATAGTTTTGATTTAAGTATATAACTATCTTGTTGCTTCAAGGTTTTAACAATGTGATTGTTTATTTTCAGAATGACATTGTAGAGTTAGTGTGAGAGGCCAGCCTGGCCAGTTTGTACTTAAAACTGCTAGAATATTTGGGCTTGATGTGACTGGTTTGATACAAGAGGGTTAATGTTATGGAGTCAGTTCTTTTTTTATTATTTGTTTGTATTACGAGGTTGAATCTCTTTAACCCTTTAGCATTCAGGTTACTCTAATCAAATGTAATGCTTGTTTATTCACATTATTTTGAATTAATCACGCATTATTTTGTAGTTTTGAGATTTGGTTGATGTCAATGTTATTTTTAGAATGACACTGTAAGATAGGTGTGAAAAGCTGGATCTGGTGAGTTTGGACTTAGAAATAGGTAGAATATTTTTGGCCGGATACAGCCAGCTTACATGCTAAAGC
Source organism: Octopus bimaculoides (assembly GCF_001194135.2). Lineage (NCBI taxonomy): Eukaryota > Metazoa > Mollusca > Cephalopoda > Octopoda > Octopodidae > Octopus > Octopus bimaculoides. The sequence goes on from NC_068983.1 coordinate 102,193,161, forward strand.
ATTAATCAAGATAAGTATTTTAAACTAGTTTTTTTTCTCATCCAGAGATTATCGACCTATTGCTGCCCTTGATGTATATGATAAAGATGGATTGGATGATGGAGATTTTTCTGACATATCTGAGTCAGCAAGGCAGGATGCTGAAAAAGAAATGAAGAAGAGGGATCGTGAAGAGGCTTTGACTACTGGACGTATGAGACGGGGTTTTATTTATGGTGAGGTCATATTTTGTGTACAACTAAAAAACCATGTTTAACTCTTTAGCATTCAGATTACTTTATCAGATGTCACTTATTTATTCACATTGTTTTGAATTAATCATGCATCATCTCGTAGCTTTGAGATTCTAAAGAGGTAATTGTATATGTTTAGAATGACATGGTAGGGTAGGTGTAAGAAGCTGAATCTGGCCAGTTTAAACATAAATCAGGTTAGAATGGCCAGTTTATATGCTAAGATTTTGATGAATGCAGGAATCAATGTAATCTTAAAGCCTACTAGCTGAATTCCTTAATATCAACACTTTATTTGACTACATATTATTTAACAAAGATACCAGCATTCTATGGTAAAAATTTGTGTATAAACTTGCCAATTGTTAAATGCCACTTGAAGAATGTACTGGTGCTTTGGTGTATCTTTAAATGGTTCAGCAGTTATTTTTGTCTGTAAAACTATAAAAATGATTTTGGAATAAGCTAATATTTTATATATTCGTTTTTATTGAACCACATTTTAACCTATATGGTTTTATTGTAAACTTTTTAAACAAGTTATTTGAATTATTTCAAACAATAAAGTTGTTTGCTGTTTTTTTTTCTTTTATATTCTGTATAATTGGTTATTAGAATGTTAGTTACAAAAGTGTAATTACATAATGCTTTGTTAGATGACTCCGATGAAGATGAAGAAAGACCAACTCGCCGAAGACGCATGGCAGAGCGAGCAGCTGAAGGTGCGATGGAAGAGGAGGAGGAGGTATGTAGTTTTTGTTTTAAGTTTGAAACACCTTGATCAGAAGATAAGACATCAGTCACTTGAATATCACACTTGAAGAATTCAATTATGATGGTAGTAGACTAGAATCTCAAAGATTCATGGGATAAGTTTTCTTAGTATTAAGCAGATGTACTATAAATTGTGTGTCACAGATGCTGGTTTGTCTTGAGCGTTTGCTGATTGATGAATTTTACCTAATACTGCAAGCTAGGGCATTGGACAATTTCACACGGCATTTGTTATAGTGTTCTAGCAGTCTTAACTATGGTGGCTTGATGAAATATAGAACTCGATCCATTAACTCTTTAGCATTCAGATTATTCTGTCGGGCATAAATAACATTTATAAATTCAAGTTGGTTTGAACTAATCATATTATCTCACTACTTCAAGATTTCAATGATGTGATAGTATGTTTTTACAATGACATTATATGGTAGGTGTGAGAGACCAAATTTGGTCAGTTTGAACACAAAACATGTAGAATATTTGGGCTTGATATGGTTGGTTTAAATGTTAAAGAGTTAAGAATGAAGTATTTTATCCAAGGGTACATTTCATCACCATTGCCAGGACATAAAATAAAGACTATTTTACTGTCTTAACTGTCATTGTTTCAATATGTCTATGAAAAGATTTCCTCCTCAACAAGACCATAGCAATGTGGTTTCCAGTGATGGTAAGATACACTGACAACAGTTTTAATTTAATACTGTTACATTTGATACTTTTTTACAGCTGGCAAGCTTTCTGCAATACCATCATTAGCCTCATTTAACATTCGCTTTCTATGCAGATATGGGTTGGACAATTTGACAAGCTGGCAAGCCAGAAGACTGTGTCAAGCTCTGTTGTCTGTTTTGGCATGGTTTCTACAGCTGGATGCCCTTCCTAATACCAACCGCTTTACAGAGTGTACTGTAAAGATTGTACTTTTCATGGCACCAATATTAGTGGGAGTCACCAAGCAACTTGCAAGACTGTTAGCAGTAGTATTGAGGAAGGTGGTTCTGTGCCAGTTGATGAGAGGTTGAAAGAACAATAGAAGAATAGAGATAGGTAGGATCCCAGTTGGAAGAGGAGGGTGAGAATGCTGGAGATGAAGAGTGAGAGAGATGGTGGTGGGTATGTATCTGGACACACCCTTAAAAAGTACAGTGGTGGGGTGACTATAGGTGAAGTGATACGGAGGATTGGACTACTTGAGTGTGGAGCTATAGTAGAAGACATTTGCCCAAGATATTTTGCAGTGGGACTGAACTTGAAACTGCATGTTTGGAAGCAAGATTCCTCACCAAACAGCTACACCTGCACTTATTCACTGTGTGTGTGTGTGTGTGTGTATATACAGTGCTGGATTAACCATTAAGCAAAATAAGCACATGTTTAGGGTATCAGGAGAAGGAGGGGGCACCACAGAAATGGTAAATGGTTTACAGCACAAAAGAAATCACTTTAAATTTGCTAAAATAATTTTCAGGATGCCTTTATCTCTACTAAATATAGATACAGATGTGTTACCTAACATTAATTTTGAGGATCTAATCAAAGACTTTGCAATTCAAAAAAGTAGCAGGAAGCTTTTTAAATATAAATAAAGTGGAAGTATCCCAAAATGAACATTATTTTCCCTCTTACTGTTTTGCTTCGTTTTGAAAAATAAAAATTTATTTTATGGTTTGTTATTATTTATATTTTGAATTACATAATCTTTTAT
>NC_068983.1:102196423-102199462 GCF_001194135.2 Octopus bimaculoides
TTGGCAGAGTTTCTATAGCTGGATGCCCTTCCTAACGCCAACCACTCTGAGAGTGTAGTGGGTGCTTTTACATGCCACCAGCACGAATGCCAGTCAGGAGGTACTGGCAACGGCCACGCTCAAAATGGTGTATTTTATGTGCCACCTGCACAGGAGCCAGTCCAGCGGTACTGGCAATGAACTCGCTCGAATGTCTTTTCACGTGTCACTGACAGAAGTGCCAGGAATGCGACATTGGTAACGATCACGCTCAAATGGTTGTGTGTGTGTGTATATATGTGTGTGTGTGTGTGTGTGTGTGTGTGTGTATATATATATATATATACATATATATATAACCATAAACTCTGGATGCTTTACTGCAATATGTATGACTTTTTTATATGTTTTATTGAAGTTTATGTGTTAACTTAATAGAAACATTTTGCTAATTTTTGTATTCTTATGTTTTTGCTAGATTGAGAGTATAGAAAATTTAGAAGATATGAAAGGCTATTCTGTTCGTGAGTGGGTGACACTGTTAGCTCCGAAGACTGAAATAAAGAATCGATTCAAGAACTTCCTGAGAACTTTCATTGATTCTAAAGGACACAATGTTTACCGTGAAAAAATAAGACAAATGATTGAAGGTGAAATGTTTTTCTTTTCTGTTTTATGAACTGATATTGGAATTTAGTTATTGTGACAAGAAACGGAATGGAATTTTGAGATTTCTATCTTGCATGCATGGTAGATAATGCAGGGATTGAGTCAATAACATCTTGGTTTTACACACACATATTCTACTTCAGAGTTCATGTATTGTTGGTATAAAAAGCAAAGCAATTTAAGTGTGCTATGTATCTGTTCCAGTGCATCTCCCTCGCTCTCTCTTTTATCTGTTTGTCTCCACCACTGCTTGGCAACCAGTGTTGGTTTGTTTACATCCCTTAAATACCAGGCATAAAAACAAAAATAAGAAATGGGTTTGATTCATTCAACTAAAATTCTCCGTGGTGGTACTCCAGCATGGCGCAGTCTGATGACTGAAACAAGTAAAAAATAGAAGATATATGCGTATGTATATGACAGGCTTCATTCAGTTTTCTTCTACCAAATCCACTCAAGTCTTTGGCCTGTTTTGGGGCTATAGTAGAAAATACTTATCGGCGGTACCACACAGTGGGACTGAGATCAAACCCATGTGGTTGGGAAGCAAACCTCTTAAACCACACAGCCTTGTTTGTGCCTCATCTATTGATGAAAATGTCTGTAGGTCTTTGTTCTGATTTATCGGAAAAGAAATATATACGAATCCTGATAATAAATTGGATATTTGTTAGGTGTAAGGGAAATTTATTCATAACAGGTAATTCATTTTAAACACTGGCATCAAATATGGACTAGAACATCAATTTCCCCTAAATGTTTGAAGTATTATACTGCAGCGAAATTATGTGATGTAGAAAACAGAATGATATTTACAAAGCTTCAATATTGTTAATGGACCACACTCATGGATCATTATTTTTAATGCTGGTATGGATTAGATGAGCTGTTGAGGTAGTATTCTTCAATGAGATGCTCTTCATGTTGCTAACACTTGTTTTCAGATGAGGTATTAAATTCCACTGGACTTTCCACATAATGAAAACTGCCAAACAATGGGACATACTCTTTATGAGAGATGTAAACACTGTTTATGCTCACATAGTGACAGTGTGAGAGCACTTCTGCACACATAAAAAGATAAATACATATTTATGTGTGTGTGAGTGAGTATATAAAAATCATTATCATTTAACCTCCACTCTTCCATGCTTGCATGGGTCAGACAACATTTGTTAGGCAGATTTTTTTACAGTTGAATGTCCTCCTTGTTGCCAACCCTAATTTGTTTCTGAACAAGGTAATATTTTCTCCATGACGAGACATTTTTCATGGAAGACTAGATGCACACACTTGTGACAGACTTCTTTCAGTTTCCATGTACCAAAGTTGTTCACAAGGCTTTGGTCAGCCCAGGGCTTTCCCATGGTGCTACATAGTTCTGAAACAAACTTCTTAACCATATGAACACTTGTATATTTCTTAGTGGCAAAACACAATGCAGGCACTGGTTTCTTACATAAAATTAATAAAATAAAACTAATAACTGATGGCGTACAATCAGACTTTTAGTACCTCATTCAGTGTGCTGTGGAATAAAAATGTTTGAAGAACATTGAGTTAAATTTTTATTTTATTGGCTGTTTGTATTATTTAATAATTAATTGTTTTCATATTACTTTTTAGCAAACAAACAGAGTCTTGTGATAGACTACAATATGTTAGCATCAGCAGAGCAGGTCTTGGCTTACTTTTTGCCTGAAGCTCCAGCAGAGATTTTACCTACATTTGATGAAGTAAGTTGGATTTAGTAGGTCTTTGTAAAATTTTATTATTTTTACATAGATTTCTGATTGAAGAAACAAACATGCACATTATCACCCTAGATACTTGAATGCTCTTTTTGTATTAAGGGACCCCCCCCCATCTGCATAGCTTCCTTATGTAACTGAATCATCTAAATTTCTTTTGATTTAGTTTTTATCTAGGCTTTGACATATTTTATACAAGTATATCACTTTTCTGAATGGACTAGTAAAGTTGAAGATTTATGTTACAATACTTGTCATATTTGATGTTCAACTTTGTTAGTTTTTATGACATACTCCCAGTTTCCACATATCATCATCATCATTGTTTAATGTCCGCTTTCCATGCTAGCATGGGTTGGACGATTTGACTGAGGACTGGTGAAACTGGATGGCAACACCAAGCTCCAATCTGATTTAGCAGTGTTTCTACAACTGGATGCCCTTCCTAACGCCAACCACTCAGAGAGTGTAGTGGGTGCTTTTACGTGTCACCCGCACGAAGGCCAGTCAGGCGGTACTGGCAACGGCCACGCTCAAAATGGTGTATTTTATGTGCCACCTGCACAAGAGCCAGTCCAGGGGCACTAGCAACGATCTCGCTCGAAAATCCTACGAAGGCCAGTCAGTCGGTACTGGCAAC
>NC_068983.1:102199581-102201968 GCF_001194135.2 Octopus bimaculoides
AATATAAATCCCGTTATGTGTGTGTGTGTGTAAAAGATTATAACAGCTGTATTTTTCAACTGATTTTCTCCAAAGTGGGAACATATATTACATTCTAGGGATGTTTTTTTTTTATATTAGATTCACTCCTTTGAAAGTTTAAAAAAATATTTACTTCCGGTTTTCTAGCATCAGTGACGTCTATATCTCCATCTCTGTATCTATCTGTCTATATCTTATTTGTCTAACTCTTATATCTCAGTCACTCTCTAGTTTTCACTTTCATTTTTCAGACGCTATTGTTTGCATTATAAGTTCGATTGCTATTCACAAACAACGACAAATTACTGACAGAAAGAAGTTCGCAATTACTGATGAAAGAAATTTCATACATAATTTACTGACAGAAATAACTTCATAAATTTCACTTCAATCCATACACTTCATTAACTTTGCCTATAAATTTCTTATTACTTTTGCAACATTTTGTGTTTTTCTGTTGTTGACAGAATTACTGATAAACGTAAGTTTATAATTTACTGACAGAAGTAACTTCATAAATTTCACTTAAATCCGCACACTTAGTTAATTTCCCTAAAAATTTCTTATTTATTTTTGCGACAGTTTCGTGTTTTTCTGTTGTTAACGGTTTTTTTCTGGTTTCTTCGATACTGGCTCTTTATATATAAATGACAAATTTCGCTTCAACCTGTACAATTCTTTATTTTCTATAAAAAATTCTTATTTACTTTCTGCCCATCGTATTAAGAAATATAATTTCTGTTACCCAGTTATTTTCATTGTTTACTATCTTCTGCACCTGTGTATTTCTGTATGCGTATATAACCATGCCTAGAAGGAAAATGTCAAAGTCAGCCAAAAGAATGTCGCTGTCCAGGGAAAGAGAGACAGCTGCAGAATGGAAGCATACCAAGAAACGAACAGATTACAAAAGCCAGAGCAAGTGATAAACAGAGGTATGCATGGCTGACAAGGAATAGGATCTCCACTGCAGAATGAAGAACAGTTGCAACAACTCAGAGAGGCAACTTCTATGAAGCAGCTTTCAATTATGATCTGGCAGTTCATTTTGTGCAAATGACACTAGAGTTTCCATTGGTGCATACATTGTAAAGCAAGGGAGTTGCCTGGAGAGACACTTGCACTGTGCTGCAGTGGTGGAAAGGTCAAACTCCCTGCAATCCCCCAACCTCCAGAGCCATTGAAGAAACTGTTATCGTTAACTGACCAAGATTCCAAGCACTTTCAAAACAAAATTAGACAATACAATGTTGCACTACAGATAACATCATTTGGAGCCACAAGAAATTTAAATGAGTCAGGATTCATGCAAACTTTCAAGATCCAAGGTCAAATTTATCATTGGATTGGCTCTCTGCTACTTCTGTGAAATGGATCACCAAAATCGGCCTTTCATTGTTAATAATCTATACCTGTTCTTTAGTTACAAAATAAGCTATACAAAACGTGTTTTTGAAATACGTGTATTTACTTTATATACATATATCAGTTGAAAACTTTCTTTTAACATTTCACTTAACGTCTATGTACCATGCTGACATGGGTTGGAGAGTTATTAATGTAGAAAGTTGGTATCTCAGCTACTAGCAGTTGAGACCTGTGTTTCTGAATTTCATTTTTCTCTTTAACCCTGACAACGTTGAGTATTTCTGCTAGTGTATGTATATATATATATATATATATATATATATATATATATATATATATATATATATATACATATATATATATTGAAATCATGATCTACGGATATCCAAGTGGCATTATCTATGATGGTGTGTCTTAATTCTTTACCTGTTCACCTGATTACTGTTCTCTTCTGCCATATTTTCAGTGTTATTGATGGTTTTATTGGGGTTTTAACTCGTATTTCTAACATGTTAATTGCCCAGTACGCCCTTATGCTTAATGCTAATTTTAATTCTATAGCTATTTAATGCTATTTGATACCTGTAATCATCTATATTATTGCTGTTATTATCAATTATTTATATTCGCTGTAGATTTAATAATATCTTTATGAGTGTTCACATTTGAATAGTTACTCCTTGATTTATATATATCTACATCTATCATCATCATCATCGTTTAACGTCCGCTTTCCATGCTAGCATGGGTTGGACGATTTGACTGAGGACTGGTGAAACCGGATGGCAACTCCAGGCTCCAGTCTGATTTGGCAGAGTTTCTACAGCTGGATGCCCTTCCTAACGCCAACCACTCAGAGAGTGTAGTGGGTGCTTTTACGTGTCACCCGCACGAAAACGGCCACGCTCGAAATGGTGTCTTTTATGTGCCACCCGCACAAGCCAGTCCAGGGGCACTGGCAACGATCTCGCTCGAAAATCCTACAGGAGCCAGTCAGG
>NC_068983.1:102205224-102210579 GCF_001194135.2 Octopus bimaculoides
ATATATAATAAAGTATTTTCAATGGATCAGTTTTGAGCTCTATTTAAAGTCGATATATATATATATATAATTAAAAGTCAAGGTACAATATGCACCTGCTTGAAGAAAGAAGAGTTAAAACTCTCCAAAGCCACTCATCTCTCTCTATATGTAAACAAATACAGTGAATGTAGCAAATGTACTGAAAAACAGTCGTCCCCATTTGTTAAAATCACAGAGAAGAGTAGATATCCCAGTATCAAGTGATTTTGCTTTCTGTGCCGAATGGCACTTAAAGCTCATAACTAGGCTTACTATGTAAACTATTTTAAAAATATATTTACCATTCTGTCTGCGTCCGATGTAGTATCTGTTATATAAGTAACAAGGTTATGAAGCCACTGTAAATGAATGAAATAAACATCTACTCTCTCACCACACTTATATATATATAAAATTTATTAATAAGGGTAGAAATTGATATTAATCAATTAATCAATGAGTCCACTTTTGCTGGTCATTCCTCTTTTTTTTTTTATGTCTTATATATATATATATATAGGTTCTTCAGTGGTTATTACTTGTATTGGCACTGTTTGAACATTGCTAAATTAAGAACTATTTTATTTTTGTAAAACAATTTCATGTTAAATGTTGTATTTGGATAAAAAATATTGTTATTTTTCTCAGGCAGCCAAAGAAGTGGTATTGAACATGTACCCAAATTATGAACGGATTGCTAAAGAGATTCACATCAGAATTGCAGAATTACCTCTTATTGAGGACATTCGATCTCTTAGGTAACTTGAAAGTTTTACTTATTTTTATTGGTTTTTATTCTTATTTATATAGTTGGATTTTTTATGGTTAATAACTAAGCTTCAAACAATCCTTATTATATCTACTTCTCTGTACCAAACATATTTTCAAGGTGGATCGGAAACAACAGAAATCTCTTGTATGATGATGCTTGTTTACAACCATTACATCATATCAAGATAAGGATACACCCGCATGCACATGCATTCTTTCAGTTTCCATCTATGAAATCTATTTACAAGACTTTAGTTGACTTGGGGCTAGAATAAAATACACTAGCTTAAGGTGCTATACGATAGGACTGAACCCCAAAACTTTGTGGTTGGGAAGTGAACTTCTTAACCACACAGCTATGCTTGTGCCTAATTATGTAGTTTAGGATTGCACCAAGCTTCACTGTCTGTTTTGGCATGGTTTTTACAGCTTGAAGCCCTTCCAAATGCCAACCACTTTACAGTGTGGACTGGATTCTTTTTACGTGGCACCAGCACTGGAGGGGTCACCAAGTACCTCACAAGACAAAGATCCTTTGAGAGGTGGGGCATTGGAGGATGTACCTGTGTGCCAGTTGATGAGAGGTTACAGTATGACAGCGGGACAAAAATAGGTGTCTTGCTTTCTATAACTTTGTTATGCTAGGCTTTGGATTCAAAGGTGTTTCAAATCTTGTTACATTGAAACTAGTCTCTTGATGTTACTCCAAAGAGTTTCTACACAACTTTCGTCCTAATTCTTCTATCAGTACATTGTGTTATTGAATTCTATGTTTATTCATCAGCTTTCTTTCTTTCTTTTTTTGTTGGTAAAATAATTATACAGTTTTAATATTACATAATTACATAGGCAGCTCCACCTGAACCAGTTAATTCGAACAAGTGGTGTCGTGACCAGCACATCAGGTGTTTTGCCTCAACTGAACATCATCAAATATGACTGCAATAAGTGTAACTTTGTCTTAGGACCATTCTATCAGTCTCAAAATCAAGAAGTACGCCCAGGTTCCTGTCCAGAATGTCAGTCTAGTGGTCCATTTGAGATTAATATGGAACAAGTAAGTACCAGCAAATTTATATAGCTTTACATCAGAAAATGACTTTTGCCTCTAAAGTCTACCGCACTCAATTATCTCCCCTAGATAGCCACTAATAACTTAAGACTTCATATCTCACCCAATATTTATTGTTTATGAATATATATTACACAAGATTGGTATAAAATTTTCAGACTATGTTCAGATTTTGATATTCATCAGCTTTCTTTCTTTCTTTTTTTGTTGGTAAAATAATTATACAGTTTTAATATTACATAATTACATAGGCAGCTCCACCTGAACCAGTTAATTCGAACAAGTGGTGTCGTGACCAGCACATCAGGTGTTTTGCCTCAACTGAACATCATCAAATATGACTGCAATAAGTGTAACTTTGTCTTAGGACCATTCTATCAGTCTATATTACACAAGATTGGTATAAAATTTTCAGACTATGTTCAGATTTTGATAAGAGATTTAGTAATGACCTCTAATCTCTTAGACTGCTTAAGTATATATCTTTGTTGAGTTTTAAACTGGCTTTGCTTTTCATCCCGCTAAGATTGATAAAATAACTTCCCTTAATATACTGCGTTTGATTTAATTGATATTATGTCTTCTAATTTTGTAGTTTTGTGTCTGAATAAGAAATAAATCTTTAGAATATGTATGTTTTTTTATTTGACACACCTAATTCTAAATGAAATTTAAGTATCATACTCTCTTCTTTTATTATTATTGCAGACAATCTACAAGAATTATCAGCGTGTTACCATTCAAGAAAGCCCTGGTAAAGTACCTCCTGGACGTTTACCAAGATCAAAAGATGCTATTCTTCTTGATGATCTGGTTGATCAGTGCAAACCTGGTGATGAACTGGTAAGTATTCGGTTGATAATATTAATGATTGTCAGGGGTCTCTCAGCTTACAGAGTGCTCAGCCAGAATATGAGAGGTACAGGGTTTGATTCTCTGTAGGGACTTGCTGACCACTTCTATTAAGTCAGTGAGCCAGCAGAATCGTTAGCACACTGGATGAAATGCTTGGCGGCATTTCGTCCATCTTTATGTTCTGAATTCAAATTCTGCTGGGGTCCACTTTGCCTTCCATCCTTTCAGAGTTGATAAAATAAGTACAAATTGAACACTGGGGTTGGTTTAATCGCTGTAGCCCCTCCCCTGAAATTGCTGGCCTTTTGCCAAAGTTTGAAGCCTGTAATATTAATGACGTTGTTGATTTGTTGACAGGGGAGGTTTGATGTCCAATTTTAATTCTTGTTGTAGTTTAGCATCCAGCAGGACCTCTAAGACAGGGAGGAAGTTGCTAAAAACATTGTAGTTAATTGGGTTATGTATTTAGGTCAGTCTCAAAAGCAGAGACAGTATCTGCTATGAGTAGGTTTAGATGTACATCAACACTGGAAGCTTAGTATTATAGAATTAAGTTAATATGACTTGTAAAATATACAAGTAGTAATGAAGTTAATAAGGATTAAGCATTATTATATTGTCACTGTAGCCAAGCAATATATGCCACAGGTCAGGGAAATAAGATCATCCAAAGGTTCTGAGTTCATTCCCCACTAAAGGTGGCATTTCAAAACAGTAAGAGGACACCTAAGAGTCATGGTGAGCCTGGCTCTCTTAGAATGTCAGGAACTTGTTTAGCATAAGTTCTTCATCTGAAGATTTCTCCTGCTGTCTGCTCACCCTGTAGTGAGTTTCCACTCAGCAATGATTTTCTCTTTCATCCTCCATGGTGTTGGCAAAATAAGTACCAGTAATATCTTTTATTGTTTACTTCATTCAGTCATTATGCTGTGGCCATGCTGAAGCACTGCCTTGATAAAATTTTTTAGTCGAATGAGTCAACTCTAGTACTTAAGTCTGGGACTTATTCTATTGGTATCTTATGCTGAACTGCTAAGTTATGGGGATGTAAACATGCCAACATTGGTTGTCAAGCTGTGGTGGACACACATACACACATGACAGGCTTCTATCAGTTTCTGTCTTCCAAATCCACTTTCAAGGCTTTGGTTGGTCTGAGGCTGTAGTAGAAGATACTTGCCCAAGGTGCCATGCAGTGAAACTGAACCCAGCATCATGTGGCTGAGAAGCAATCTTACTATCAGCCACAGCTGCGCCTCTATTGAAGTTAATTAAATTGACTATATTACTTAATGACAAAAGTTTACTTTAGTGTGTGACTAAAAGAAACTAATAAGTATAATTTCTCACCAAATATTTTGGGATATTACAAAGAAGACTGATGTATAATTTTTGCAGGAACTCACTGGTATTTACCACAACAATTATGATGGCTCTTTGAATACTGCCAATGGATTCCCTGTCTTTGCAACTGTCATCCAAGCTAACCATATTACAAAGAAAGATGAGAAACTTGCTGCCAGTAGTTTAACTGATGAAGATGTTAAGGCTATTGTGGCCCTTTCAAAAGATGAAAGAATAACTGAGAGGGTAAGTATTCTCAAGCTGTATTTTAATTTCATCTTGAAACTTTCTATCTGAACTCTTTAGCGTTAGTTTTATTTGATGAAGAGGAAAAGTCAGTTTTTAGCATGTTTTCCCATGCTAGCATAGGTTAGACCAGGGGTTTTCAAACTTTTTGACTTGTATTTCAGGCTTTACCTTATGAAATTTATACATAAATATTTGCTTAAAATAACATATATTTTTACATTTATTTATTTAACAGTATTTAACAAATATGTTTATTGTCAATTAAAAGATTTAGATTAAAAAACATATATAAAATCAAATTGCCCATAAAAAGTATTTGCTGTCCACGAACCCCCTGTGGTCCGCGGACCACAGTTTGAAAACCCCTGGGTTAGACAGTTGAGTATATGATGCAGGATTTGATGGCCTGATGCTCTTCCCATTGCTTTCCTTACCTGTTTTCAAGTAAGGGATATTTTTGTTCCCTGTGTCTTCAAAACTGTGAAGCAACTGGTCATAATGACAACAAGGTATGTGAACATCACTGTTTTACTCTGCTGGTGGTAACTGTGGAATGACAGCATTTGTGCATATTTGCATGCACACAAGGCTGCATATTCTTTCTAAAAGATTCACTCAAAGGCATTGGACAGTCTGGAGATATAATAACAGATACTTAACTAAGGAACCACACAATGGGATTGAAACTGAAGCCACATTGTTTTGAAGTAAAAACGATGGAGTCATGCCTGCCTTTTGTGTGGTAATGACATGCCTATTTTACTATGGTAGCTTATGTATGTATATATATTACTCTTTACTCTTTTAGTTGTTTCAGTCATTTGACTGTGGCCATGCTGGAGCACCGCCTTTAGTCAAGCAAATTGACCCCAGGACTTATTCTTTGTCAGCCTAGTACTTATTCTATCGGTCTCTTTTGCCAAACTTCTAAGTTACAGGGATGTAAACACACCAGCATCAGTTGTCAAACGATGTTGGGGGGACAAACACAGACACAAACATATACACACACATACATACATACATACATATATATATATATA
>NC_068983.1:102210967-102231804 GCF_001194135.2 Octopus bimaculoides
AAATAAAGTGCTTAGCAGTATAAGTGACTCATCAGAAACAAATGACTGACAGTGCATAACATCTCTACCTAAGTCACTTTTAACTTCCTAAAAGAATATATTACTGCTCTAATGCTTTAGAATGTGCTTCTTTTTTGGATATGTGAAGTACTGAGACAATATGTATATATTTATATATATGTAAAAATCCAAATTGAGGGAAAGGAACAGGTAAAATCCAGGCTACATGTGTTTCCTAGCTAGCAGAACCTCGGAAGTAATAATTACTCAACGAGGAGTACTCCACTAGCTACTCATCAGGCTGCTGAAGATACCTCATTTTTGATCAAATTTCCTGCGAGTTAACCTTGGGATCCCTTGACAACAATTTAACCTTCATTTAACTAAGGTATCTTTAGCCTGATGAGTAGTTAGTGGAGTATCCTTAGTTGAGCAATTATTACTTCTGAGGTTCCACTAGCTAGGAAACATATGTTGCTTGGATTTTACCTGCTTTATTCCCTCAATTTGGATTTTTATTTTGCATACATAGTAACTCTAGTTGCTAACTCTTTTACTTGTTTCAGTCATTTGACTGCGGCCATGCTGGAGCACCGCCTTTAGTCGAGCAAATCGACCCCAGGACTTATTCTTTGGAAGCCTGGTACTTATTCTATCGGTCTCTTTTGCCGAACCGCTAAGTTATGGGGACGTAAACACACCACCATCGGTTGTCAAGCGATGGTGAAGGGACAGACACACACACATATATATATATATGACGGACTTCTTTCAGTTTCCGTCTACCAAATCCACTCAAGGCTTTGGTTGGCCCGAGGCTATAGTAAAAGACACTTGCCCAAGATGCCACGCAGTGGGACTGAACCCAGGACCATGTGGTTTGTAAGCAAGCTACTTACCACACAGCCAATGTGAACTATAAAATAACTTTGTTCAGCTTTATCTAACTTCAATATGGGAAAAAATCACAACCTTCTGTGCCAATAAAATATTGTTCTGAAAGTTGTTTTTTATACCTTCTATGGACTGCTTGAAGCTCACTAACTTACTACGCCTGAATCCTTGGATCTTACATTTACATATTATATATGTGTGTTTACAATTATATAAATTTATGAGTTATTGTATTTGTTTCATAATTGGATACTTATCACTGTAGTATAATAGTGAAACTGATAGAGTATCAGTTCATTAAATTTAAAGCAAATAGTTATATTTCTTGCTTCACTACCACATTATGAAATTATCACCTTTGTGTAATTGTAAATGCTAGTTTATAAGTAATGCATATTTACCCCTTTCTTCCACCTTTGTCTTCAATTTATTTGCAGGTAACGATTATTGGTTTTCATCACTATCACCTTTCTTCTTTTCTTAGAACCTTCTTTCTAGGTATTTTACTGTGTTTTAGAAGATTGTTTCCCAACCATATAGTTTTTGAAGTTCAGTCCCACTGCATGGTATCTTGAGCAAGTGTTTTAAGCTATCAAAGCCTTGTAAATGGATTTTGTGGACAGAAACTGAAAGAAGCATATTGTGTGTGTTTTATATATATATATATATATATATGGAGGCGCAATGGCCCAGTGGTTAGGGCAACGGACTCGCGGTCATAGGGTCACGGTTTCGATTCCCAGACTGGGCGTTGTGAGTGTTTGTTGAGCGAAAACACCTAAAAGGTCCACGAGGCTCCGGCAGGAGATGGTGGCGAACCCTGCTGTACTCTTTCACCACAACTTTCTCTCACTCTTACTTCCTGTTTCTGTTGTGCCTGTAATTCAAAGGGTCAGCCTTGTCACACTGTGTCACACTGAATATCCCCGAGAACTACGTTAAGGGTACATGTGTCTGTGGAGTGCTCAGCCACTTGCACGTTAATTTCACGAGCAGGCTGTTCCGTTGATCGGATCAACTGGAACCCTCGACGTCGTAAGCGACGGAGTGCCAACAACAACAACAATATATATGTATATATATATATATATATATATATATCATCAGTCTTATCAGCTTAGCTGGTCAAAGTTAGTTAATAATATTGTTTAAGAATAATAAATTTTTACTCTACAAAAGTCTAGAGTAATCCATCAGGTTAATGTAAAAACATAAAAATAAATATCTTTGTGTGTGTGTGTGTGTGTGTGTGTGTATACCCCTGGTCTACATATCAAATGATGCTTTAAGTAAGCATCACCTCATACAAGCAATATTTCTTTCCACTCTCCTGTGAAACATTTGTCAGGCTATGGATAAATATTACCTTGGAAGCAGATGAGGGTTGGAAACAGGAAAGCCATCTAGCTGTAGAAAATTTACCTGAACAGTTTCTATTTGACCTATGTAAGCATGGAAAAGTTGAAAATGATGAGCCTATATAATCAGAATTTTAAAATCTTTTTGTCAATTGTCAGATATTTGCCAGTATGGCCCCATCTATATATGGACATGAAGATATAAAAAAAGGTATTGCATTGTCTTTGTTTGGTGGTGAACCAAAAAATCCAGGTGAGTCCTGAAGCTTTTTTTATTTTTTTTTTTATAAAAGTCACATTTTTTGTTTCAAAATTTTACTTTTCTGCATTCAGAAAATTCAGTTGAAAAATTTTTGATTTTATGCTTCTAGATTTGCTTTAGTTATTTTGATGGAGGGGAAATTGTTTTAAAGCCTCGAGTTATATTTTCAAAATGTTATGGCTAATGTAGATATCTCTTGGAGTACAGTTTAAAAGCCATTGCCTTACATTATCATCATCAGTTTATATCAATTTTTTTCTTTGTTCTGGCATGGATTGAACAGATTTCATAGTGCTTTCAATACCTGTGTCCTTGCTTCATCATATAGAATGCCTAACAGTTAAAACTGCCAATTGTTGTTGTGAGCATAGTTTTTACATCTGGATGCTCTTTATGAACAACTACATGTACCATGATGTGGGATATATATTACCAGTGGTATGAGAGAGCTTGACTAGAGAGGCTTTCTCATTGCTTGAAATTTCCTATGTTTCATATTTCTTCAACAACGTGGTTTTGTATTAAATTTTAAATTTGCATTAAATAATAAAAAAAGAAAAATGGTGGGAGTAATTTATTGTTTGCCTTTTACATTAATTAAATACCTCCTTTCTTATTTTCAGGTGGGAAACACAAAGTTAGGGGTGATTTGAATGTCCTCATTTGTGGTGATCCAGGAACTGCCAAATCTCAGTTCCTGAAGTATATAGAAAAAGTTGGACACCGTGTTGTATTTACAACTGGCCAGGGAGCTTCTGCTGTTGGATTAACTGCTTATGTCCAGAGAAATCCTGTATCAAAGGAATGGACTCTGGAAGCTGGTGCTCTTGTGTTGGCTGACAAAGGAATTTGTCTTATTGATGAGTTTGACAAAGTAATTTACTTCTATTTCTTACATCATTTTATTCTGTTCATTTGATGTTAATAATATTCAAAAGTAACCTAGCAAATATACAAAAGTGATGTTTTTAAACCTTATTAATTTGTTATATTATGCAATTGCATCAAATGCTTATTTATTCTATCAACCAAATGATTTACTTCTCTTTTCAATCCCTCCTGATTTGATAAATCATGTGCTAGAGTTAATTCAATAAACTATGCTCTTCTTCCTTCATAATTTTGTTGCTTTGAGCCAACATAGATTTCAGTGGATGATCAGTAGAGCACTAGATAAAGTACTTTACAGTTATTTAGTTTCATTCTGAGTGCACATCTCACTAAATTGACAATGCCTTCAAATTTGTGATCTTCTATTTAGATTAGAAATCATAATCATTAGTAATAGTAGAATGGCAGTCTGAACAGTGCCAAACTAAAAGTCTTTAGTATTTCTGTTCTGAGCTTGTAATTATAATTCTGAGGTTACATACTGCTTGAGTTTGACCTTGCTTTTCGTGGAGACTAGTAAAAAGAAGTAACACTGAAATGCATTGGTTGTGGGGTGTCATTTCAAATTACTGTTTGTGGCTTTGTGTCAATGTGAATAATTGCCTGCTGTGTGTAAATCTGAAACATGGTATGCTTTGTATGTTTTTGTTTATTTTTATCTTTTCATCATATCTGGTTCTCCACTTAGTACTGTTTTAACTTTGTCCCACATCCTGTTTATTCCAATTCCAAGTTTCTTGTATTTAGACAACTTCCTGACCTCCTTTATTGTAATGTTCCTTCAGAAGGGATGAAAATGATTATCAGATTACAGACATTTACAATACAATCCTTGATAATTATAAGGACAGATTTGCCCCAGATGATTATGACTAAGTGGTTTTCATGTAGCATGTTCATATATTTATACCACTTTTTATAGCTGTTTTCGATCTAGTTTGGATTCTTTGCCACCAAATTTGAATTCTTTGCATTCAAATTTGATTGCAAAGAATTCAAATTTGATGGCAAAGAATCCAAACTAGATGGAAAACATCCATATAATGTTGATGTGCAATGAGTAATTTCATTGATCTATGGTTCTCCTTGGTTGGCCCTAATCCTCCACACAGAGGACCATATCACTTTTAAATTTAATTTCTTTGTAAACTATTATGTTTTTAATCAGTCTTCAGTGTCTTTCCATGTGTTGTCTTGGTGGTAAACAAATAAAATTATCAACATCATCCTGTGTTTAATTCTCCAATGTTAAAGATTTTCAGAGTGAAAACTCAGTAGGCTATGGGTTTTTAATTACAAATGCATGTGCACACGCACGCACGCACGCACGCACGCACACACACGCACACACACACACACACACACACACACACACACACACACACACACACACACACACACACACACACACACACACACACACACACAGCAGTTTTTGGTGGTATTTAACTCTTTTCCCATTTTTTTTTTTTTCAGATGAATGACCAAGATCGAACTAGTATCCATGAAGCAATGGAACAACAAAGTATTTCTGTGTCCAAAGCTGGTATTGTCACATCCCTTCATGCCCGATGTGCAGTTATAGCTGCTGCCAATCCAATTGGTGGACGCTATGATCCTTCATTAACCTTTGCGGAAAATGTAAGTATTGTGGTTTGTCATATCAAATAACAGCCCAATCACATTTCTTTTTTAAAAAATGATCACAATGACAACAGGCATTGAAAGAACCACTATACTGCTTCTCAACCTGTTAGAAATAACAGTCAAATCTCATTCAAATTATGTCGTACAGTTTAAAAAAAAGGTGACATTTGATACTGTAGTCCTAGATATACTATAGCTGAAAAAAATAGGATGGTTACAGCTAGAATACCTTTGACCATAGATTTACTAAATGAAGGTTGTTTTGGAGCTAAGCCCCACTGCCAGGAAAAACAGTTTTTTATATATATATATATATATATATATATATATATATATATATATATATATATATGTATGATTTTGTTTTATAGAGTCATAAGAATCATGGCACATCAACTCATGATATGCTAGAGATGGCTAGGAGCACATTGAAATAAACAACATTGAATACATCAAATGTTGGTAGAATACTGTAGATATGCAATTTAAATCTTAGATCCTACTAGGATGGGTCTTTGGTATGACACAGGTATAAAAAGTAAACACAAATGACATTTAAGATTTATAACAGTTGTTTTAGTAGAATTTTATTGAAAATGCAGTAATGAGAGATTACATCATCATAGATATTCTAAACTGGCAAGATTTTAAACATAGACCTGGACGTAGTGTTCAAAACTATTGTAACATAGTTACTCGTCGCCAGTTGTAGTAGTAGTATTGCCACTATTTATGACGATACTTGTTTACATTATAACTGCGTAGTAACAATAAAATATATAATGAAGCAGGGTAACAACAATGTATCAATCCAACAAACTCTCCATGAACCAACAGACGATATTCTAACAAACTACCAAAATGACACCTTATGACTTACTGCAGTTAACACCTACTCTCACTGAGACCGCTATTATTTATAGTTGTTCAGTCAAGTCTATTCTCACAGTGGGTGTCATAACTCTCGCCACAACATCTTTCCTTTTGAGAATTCAACTTCCGTAGGAAACAAAATTTTTTTCTTTCTTTCCACCACTTCTCCATTTTTGAAATTTTGCTTTCCTAGGGAGTTCAGTACCTTTTCTACTTAGGAATTCTAAATGATCAGTCTGTTTACGTTTTCTGTTACTGCTCCTTCTAGGCTCAATCTCTTTCTGTGCTAGCCCATCGAACATGTCATAAAACACTTCCATTGGAATTTCCTTCCTTCCTTTCTTCTGTATGTCTGATTTTCAATTGAGTTTGGTGTTGTTTATGCTCCCACCATTGGCCTTTTATTAAATACTAACAGAGGAACCCGGCGTTGCCTGGGAATGAAATTGTTGCTTATATACTGGAAGGAAAAAAGCAAAATATGCTGTATAGAAATCTGAGGACATTCTGTAGATGGACTCTCAGATGAATGATGACTGGGCACCTCTCATGAATTGGAAAATTGAAGATGCGCCAAAAAGCCTCATTGGTACTTGGAAACTTTTACGAAAATTAAAATGGGGATTAAATGCACACACACAGAGTATCACACATCAGATGAAATGGACGTGTGTGTGTGTGTGTGTGTGTGACAGAGAGAGAGAGAGAGGTTTGTTGTCATGTATACGTACATTTATAAATAAGCATACATCTTTGTGTGTGTATGAGAGAGAGAGAGAGAGAGTAAATACTACATACACACCGCTCTCTCACTCTGTCTCATACACATGCACACATACATCCAAAAATGATGGATGCATATGACAACACACCCCTTGACTCACTCACACTCTGTCTCTTACAAACACACACATACATAAATGTATACAAACATATTTACAAAGACACACGTGTGTATGTGCGCGTGTGTGCTGTGTGTGTGTGTGTGAGAGAGAGACACAGACAGACAGAGAGAGAAACAGAGCCAGTGAAGAGGTGTGTCGACAATTATACATACATACATAAATAGTCATACATTTCTTCTACGTATGTGTGAGTGTGTGTGAGAGAGAGAGAGAGAGAGTCACTGAAACATCTCTCTGTCTCTCTCTCTCTCTCTCTCTCACACACATATGTGCAGATATACACACAGAAAAGATGTATGCATATGCATTTATGTATGTACGTAGACATTACAACACACCCTTTCACTCACACACATACATAAACACACATGTGCGTGTGTGTGACTCACTACGAATACATAGAGCTGAACACAGCGTGCCAAAAAAAAAAATAATAGAAAATTTATTTACGGAAATTAACGAAGTGTGTGAGTTCGGAACGAAATCAAACCTGGAGTGTGTGAATGAGAGAGAGAGAGAGAGAGTGAGAGAGAGAGAGAGAGAACATTGCAAAGAATGAATGAGATGAACATGGAACGCCCAAAAATCGTATAAATAAAAGCACGTTAAAAACTATCTTGTACGGAATATTTAAATTTATGAACTTCGTAAATATGTGTTTCAGTAATTGATCGTAGATGTTTACAGAAAGCGAACATTAAAAGTAGAGAGTGAGAGACGTTGCCATTTTTTCACGTCCGTACCGGAAGTTGACATTGAGAAACCTTTTTAAAGAAGTGAATCTTAAATATAAAGCAATATTATTTATTTTTAATTAGAGATAAAAGAAAAATCAAATGAAGAGCCTAAGATTTATTCGAGGTCAAATTATTCATGTATCACAAGTATGGAAGTAAATGTTGAAGCCGTTTTCATGTGATAAGCGATTACACACACATCTCTGTTTTATATATAGTATAGATATCAAGTTTCCAATTCTTTTAGTCACTACACCATCCTGCAAACTCTCTTTACCGTTCTTGTATACTTTGAAATGAACTTTGTCTCCAACATCAAAATATTTACTGGAATTTTTTGTATTTTCTCTATAAGTGTTTTCCGTTGGCAACAATTTGCCGAAGATTGATTAAATCTTTTGAGTGAACATTAGTTCTGCAGGTGACATGCCTGAATTGGTATTCGGATTGGGGGTTATTCCGTACACCATTAAGAATTTAGTTAGCACTTTGTCATTTCCTAACTTGTTCCTTAATTTTTTTTAGCGCTCGCTTGAAAGTATCTACAAATCATTCTGCTTGCCCTTTTGACCTTGTGTGGTAGGGCAGGATAAACATGCTTGATTGCATGCATTTTGCAGCTCATATCCTATAAATTATGTCCAATACTATGGTGTCTAGAACACTGTATCAAGCAAAAAGTTCGTGTAGGAACTTTATTGTTGTCTTTGAGGTCAGTTGACTGCACCTACATACTTCCGACCACTTGGTAAAGCTATCAACAATGGTCAAGTAGTACACGCCTTTCACTGGTCCAGTGTAGTCTATATGTACCCTGGACCATGGACTAACTGTTTTGAGCCATGATTGGTAATTTCACTGGTGATCCTTGGCAGCTAGTGGCACAACCTCTGCATGATTTTACCAAATTTTCAATGTCCTGGTCCATTATCCCCCAATACATGTAACTACTCATCAAAGCTTTCATTCTTGACATCCCCGGTTGTCCACTATGAAATTCATGTAATATCTGTTTCTGTGGGGCAGTTGGTGCTACCACTCTTTGTGTGTACATTAATACATCATCGTAGAGTGAAAAATGGTTCGCATTCGTGTTTCTCTTTTGTTTATTTTTCAAGGTTTTCTTCATTTTTATGATATATTTGTCCTCCGCTGATTTACTTTTTGTATCTTGTACAGTCACTGGCAACTCCTGAATGATGTTACACATAATGTTTTATAATTTTTTCTTTAGTTCAGCTGATGAATTATTTTCACTGGTGGGACAGCCATTTATTTTTTTACAGTACCGACTTAAGGGGAGGTCTCATGCGTCAAACAATTCCAATCAGTCCATACCAAACAGATTGGTTGCATTTTTTACCATGAAAACTTTTGCTCTACAGGTTTTTCTCCAAAATGTGGTAACACTACATTTTTGCCTACAAAGTGTAGTTTTTCACCTGTCACGCCTTGCGCAATTTTTGATGTTCTTAAAATAGGTTTCCCAATTCTTATCCATATGTCAGTATTAATAATTGAGATGTAACTTCTAGTATCTAGTTGTAATTTAATATTCACTTCGTTTACTTTTACATGTACAAATTTCCTCTTTCTGGTGTAGCTTCTACTTTCTGTTGAGAAAGCTTCAGAATTTTTTATGTTTGACTTTCCTAACTTTGCAATGTGTCCTACTTTTTGCCAACTGCAACATTTTTGTGTTTTGATAAGACAATCTTTCCTGAAATATAGGGCTTCATTTGGTCTTAACATTTTTCCTGAAATGTAGGGCTTCATTTGGTCTTTACATTTTTTCTTTGTTTATACCTTCCTGGTCAGCACACTTGTACTTGTGAGAACTCCTCTTCAATTTTCTTCAATTTTCGTGATGTAAGTTTACTACTCTTTGACACTTCTCTGCAGGGTTAAGCTTTAGTTGTATGAATTCTTGCACATATCTCTGCATCTTTGTTTGCCGTAAGATCTTGTACAAAAATGAGGCACTTAAACATATCAAGAGTTGGTTCCTTCTGTTTTGCACATTTAGTTTACCGTCTTGGCATACGTGACAAAATCCTCATCCTTGGTTTTAACTAGATTCCAGCACTCCCACTTTACATTTTTGATAGTAGTTTGACTATTTCCTGGAATCAAATTTCACTAGTTTATTTAGGTAGTATGAAATTACAATATTTTTCATGTTCAGCCACCGCTAATTTACGTAATAATAGTCTTACTTTTTCTTTGTCCTTGACTTGCAATCTTCCCTAAAGAGTTCTCCATATCTTCTAAAGTATGCTGCTAACATTATACCCTTTTCTGAGTCATAACTGAATCCTGTTATAGAGTTCGATGTCCTGTCTGGTGAAAATGAACTTATAGTGTTTCCAGACTTCTTAAGACATAGCTCCATTAACTGTTGTTTTTCTTATTGCTGAAGTAGTTTTTGCAACCGTATTATAGAAACTATTAGGTTTTTCATCATTAACAACTTTGAATTCTTGTCGCCAATATTGTAACGTAGTTATTCATTGCCAATTATTGTTGTATTACCACTATTTATAATGATACTTGTTTACACTATAACCATGAAGTAATAATAGATTATATAACAAAGCAGGGTAACAACAATGTAACAATCCAACAAACTCTCCACAAACTATACACAAACCAACAAACGATATTCTGACAAACTACCAAAACGATACCTTACGACTTCCTGCGATTAACACCTACTCCGTCTGTCTCTCACTGAGACCGCTACTATTTATAACCATTCGGTCAAGTCTATTCTCGCATGGGGGTGCTGTGACTCTCCCCACAACAAAAACTTTACCTGTTTAAAATTTTACCTGATGATAGTGGTTTGTATATTATGATGTAATCTTTTATGACTGCATTTAATAAATAAAATTTTACCAAAACAGCTGTTGTGAATTTTAAATACTTTTGTGTTTATATAAATTTCTTCAAATTGTATTTTCATGTTTCTGTGTTTTTCAATAAAATTGATGAGCTTTGGTTCTTTGAAGGGAGTTTACTTTCCAAGAGAATCATTAATATTAGGAATGAAAACAGTTTAATGTATTTGTTTCATTCTGTTCTTTTAATGAATGTTTATTTCTGAAATGTCTAATTGGATCAAATTATTTTGTTTTTCAATTTTTAGGTTGATTTAACTGAACCTATCTTATCTCGTTTTGATGTCTTGTGTGTGGTGCGTGATACAGTTGATCCTATTCAGGTAAATATCTAACTTTTGAAACTAATTTCTAAATTGTCCTTTTGTTTTGTCCACTCAATGTGAATTGTATGTATGTCATCCTTGTACAGGAATCTTGAGATCACTAGTAATTTCATTAGCCTAATTTTGGAGTTCATTGAGATATTTCTGTCTTTCCACTGTTCTGAATTTGGTCATTGCTGCTGTTGTTTTGGCAATGCAGGATATCACTTCCGGCTTGGAACTTTGGTCACTCACTATTATCCCAAGATATTTGAAGTTTTGAATTTGTTCAAGCTCAATTCCACTGATGCTTATGTTGGTACTGATTTCCTTTGGGCAGTTTGTTTTCTCTGTGCTTTTCTCCATGCCAAATTCATTGGAGGTCTTGTCTAGGCACTCTACTAGTTGTTTCAGCTCTTGTTCTGAGCCCACTAGTCCAACAATATCATCTGCAAAGCACAAGTTTGTTAAGTTTCTGCTGCCAATGCTAATGGTACCATTGTGGTCTTCCAGTGCATTGGTCATAATCCTGTCAAGAACATGGACACTGACAGCAGAAATTGGAAGAAGAATTCAGGCCACAGAGATGAAATGTTTCAGGAGACTTTTGAGAATATCATACAGAGATTGTGACACAAATGAGGAAGTGAAAAATAGAATAAGGCAGGCAATAGGGCCCTATGAGGAACTTCTTACGACAGTAAAGAAGTGCCAGCTCAGGTAGTTTGGGCATGTCACCTGCTCATCAGGGATGGCCAAAACAATCCTTCAAGGAACAGTCAAAGGTTGCAGAGGCAGACAGAGAAAGAGGTGGGAAAACATCAGTGAGGGGACAGGCCTGAAGATGAGAGATGCAGTGCAGAGGCAGAAGACAGAGATGGGTGGAGGGATCTGGTCACAAAGTTATCAGTGGTGCCCCAACAGTCAGCCAGACTACGGGATATATATAATGTAATCCTTGTATTCACATACTACAAACAAATACCCTCAAAACCATTTATTATTCACCATCTCAAGGGAAAGTTTGTATAAAATTTTTTCAAGAAATAGCCAAGTAATTCTATTCCTTTGAACTGCCTTCTTTTGTGACTCAAAGAAGGGATTCAGAAAACCTGATCTTCCTTTATTCCTAACTAGCAGAAGACCCTGCGCTGCTTAGGATTCAAATACTACAATGTTTTTGATACTTAGTAAATTTCCTATGTCATTAATAATGTTTATGCCAAATTGTAACAAAATTGTAATAAAATTGGTTGCTGGGTACCACTGAAACCAAGTGGTAACAGTTTGATATGAAGTCCTGAGAAGGGGTTTAATGCGTTCTTAGATGGTGTAACAATCACAGGTGAAGTAGCCCTGAAAAGGGTTTTTTGTCATTCTCACAGCAGTAACAATTTGATAAGAAGCCCTGAAAAGGGCTATAATGTGTTCTCAGGTGGTGTAACAATTGTATGTAAAGTGGCCCTGAAAAGGGCCTTTTTTTTCGTATACACTGAAAGTAATGGAATTGTTGCTGTGAAATGTGAAACTCTGTGAAAATAGATGACAAATCTAAATTGGACAAAGGAAAAAAAACATGGTTGAAGAGAGTTAGTAACTTTGAACACATGACTACAGTAGCACTCACCACATATCAGGTCTCCAAGGTTGTACTGGTGTAGTGGATTGAAAGCAGCTGACACATGAAGTGCCTATAACATCTCTCTGTCGACCACATTTTTCTTTTTGCCATTAGAGGCAAGTATGAATAGATTTTGTTTGCTTCCAACTCTGGACAGCATCCGACATATTACTGGCCGTGAGAGAAAGAGGTGGGAAAACATCCTCCTTCTTTTGGCAGCCGAAGCAGACTCTTTTAGATCAAGGCATGTTTTTTTTTCTTAGGTGGCATGGCAGTAGTATTGGACTATGTTTAAATTGCGAGTTTTAAAAAAGAAAAGGGGACACTGAAAACAAATTTGGCACAATGTATAGAAAGTGAACCTACTAAACATATTATTCAAAAAAGGTGGAAGCAGGGACAGACAGTTATGGAAAAAAAAAAAAACTGGTTTTCTGAATTCACGGCTTTTGGTTATACGGTGGGGGTCTGGAAATTATGAAGTAGGTCATGACAACCCTCGGAGCATAAGCTATCAGTGTGTCAAGTTTGAGTGAAATAGGTTGAAAAATGTGGAAATGCATAACATGCTTACACACACACAGACATCTGTTTTATATGTATAGATAACTATTTTGAAAGAGTTACTAATTCTGAAGTTTTATCGCCTTTAAGTTTGATAATAATCTTATTAAGTTGTAGCACCATTCACAAAATTTTTTCATGACTAAACTGTATTAGCTTTGTTATTTTCTTTGGAACCCATTATGCTAATTGTAACTTTGTTATGATCAGGATGAACGATTGGCAAAGTTTGTTGTTAGTAGCCACATGAAGCACCATCCAAGCAACAACGATGACATAAGATGGGATGAAGAAATGGTAAATTCTTTTTTAACTTTTGTCCTTTTTTTGATTTGCCTTTCCTTTAGTCAGCGCTTAAATTAATGTTTATCTTGGACTAGCAGAGATACCTGGTGTTGCCCATGTTACATGCAATGGAAGAATTAGACTTTTCTGTTATATTTTCTCTAATGTACTGGAATACCTATGATTCGAATTTCATCAAAATTGCAGATGAGAGTTCTTTTCCTCTTTACACACCCTAAAAGAATTCTAATCATGATACATGCATCCCATTCTACTGATCTTTATGCACAGATTCCAAAATTCCAGTCTTATGGAACCTGTTAAAAGGATTTTGTTCCTGAAAAGTGGAGGTCATGGAGCTCTAAAATGTGGAAGTTAAGGCCCCTATTGGGGGGGGGGGGTCTTAATGTCAACCAGAGAAGTTGAATTGTTGACAATCTTTTTGACTTGGGTGTTATATCTATTATTTGAATTTCTTTGAAATAGGAAATATATGTATGTTCACTGGGTTTGTAAAAGAGAGCAAAGCTACAGGAAACCAAAAGACGAATGATCACAATAAGCAGTCAGCTACCCTACCCTAGTCGTTACTACTCCCCAATGTGGAATTCCTCACCATACAGGTGACAGGCACAGCCATAAGATGCGTTACAGATGTATAGCAATTGGAAGGGTGTGACCCAACTGAAATAAACATGAACAACTGTGTGACGTTATGGCTAAGGGGAAATGAAAGTGTCACCTCTGGAGTTTGCAACTGACCACTATACAGATAGGTAACTGGACAGAATAAATTTACAATCTATAAATGTCTTTGAATAACCAGTCACTCAAGTGCCCCTGGACTGGCTCTTGTGCAGGTGGCACATAAAAGACACCATTTTCGAGCGTGGCCGTTGCCAGTACCGCCTGACTGGCCTTCGTGCGGGTGACACGTAAAAGCACCCACTACACTCTCTGAGTGGTTGGCGTTAGGAAGGGCATCCAGCTGTAGAAACTCTGCCAAATTAGATTGGAGCCTGGTGTTGCCATCCGGTTTCACCAGTCCTCAGTCAAATCGTCCAACCCATGCTAGCATGGAAAGCGGACGTTAAACGATGATGATGATGATGATATACATACACACACAAAAAGATAGATTGATAGATACAACTGAGTGGGCAAACAAAAATATGAGACACTGCCTAGTGCTTTTTTTTATTTTGATAAACATGGTACTTACTCTATCAGTTTTTTCTTGTCAAACCAGTAAGTTATGGGGATGTAAATAAATGAACAGCAGTTGTGAAGCAGTGATGAGAGAGAAACACAGAGAGAAAGACACACACATACACTTACATATATACATACATATATATACGATTGATTTCTTTCAGTTTCTGTCTTGAAAATCCACTCTCAAGGCTTTGGTTGGTGTGAGGCTATAGCAGAAGACATATGCCAAGTCACCACACAGTGGGACTGAGCCCAGGACCATGTGTTTTGGAACCAAGTTTCTTACTACACTGCCACACCTGCACCTATGTATGTGTGTGTGTGAGTGTATATATGTATGCATGTATATATGTGTATATATATGTGTACATATTAACATGTACATCTATACATATACATGTACACATATACATGTATACATATACATCTATATCTATATATACATCTAATTCGAATCATTAGAGAAAATATAACAGAAAAGTCTAAATCTTCCATTGTGATATTGCACTGGGCTCGCACTAGGCATGAAGCTAAAAGATTTTTTTGGCCTAAAACACTACATGGACCCTAAGTAAGGCATGTGTATTATTTGAATAAAATTGGTTGTGTAGTTCTCAAGTTTTAGGGATTCACACAGACAGGCAGACACACATTCTCATCTTTATATATATAGATTTAGATTGTGTTTGATACAGTCGGAGAATACAGACAGTAAGGCTTAGTTGTGACAACGCATTAGATTTTTTGCAGTTTTATTTTGAAATCAGCCGGTGATGAATGTTACAGCTGTCAGTTGTAGGTACATGGTTTACAGTATTCTTTTATTCTGTTATTTGTTTCAGTCATTTGACTGTGGCCATGCTGGAGCGCTGCCTTTAGTCAAATGAATTGACCCCAGGACTTATTATTTGTATGCCTAGTACTTATTTTGTCTGTCCCTTTTGCTGAACCACTAAGTTCACGGGGATGTAAACACACGGTTGTCAAGCGATGGTAGGAGGGGAGGCAAACACAGACACACACACACACATATATACACGACGGGCTTCTTTCAGTTTCTGTCTACCAAATCCACTCACAGCCACTCCGTGCCTGCTGATATAGAATTTTCAGATACCCACAGAATTATAAACTAATGAAGGATTACAAATACTTTTGTGATTTTTTTTTTTTATGGAGTGGATACTAAAATGTGTTACAGTCTGAAGATTATTCCTTTCATGAATTTCTTTTGCTTTTTGAAACCTGTTTTACTTTTCTTTTAGATTTCCTTAAATGTATCTGGTATTGAACCTATACCTCAAGAATTGCTACAGAAATACATCATTTATGCCAAAGAGAAGACTTCTCCCAAACTACATCAAATGGATCAAGACAAAGTAGCCAAGATGTATGCAGAGTTGCGTCGCGAGTCTATGGTATGTTCTTCCTAATTACAGTTAATGTAGTAAGAATGTTTACATCTGCTTTTCATTTAACCCTTTTGTTATAAAACCTGTAGCTATTGGCTACTAATTTTACATTGTTTAAACAAAATTTAAATGATTTTGCATTTCATTGAATTTGTCTTTACCTGTAGTTATAATTGTTTTGAGGGAAAAATTCCATCAGTATATTTATGTAAGAGCCTTTTCAGTTCCAATCATGACATTAATATATTAATCATCAAAAACGTAATTGTTTTATGAAACTAGTTATAAAATTACAACTTGTGAACAGCACAAATAAAACATTAAAGGTTTGTTGGTATGTGACACTTCATATGCAAACACAGTATACTATGAAATGTTTTTATAAGTCAGTACCACATCCTACTGCATCAGCAGTGTTTGTTACATTATTTTTAAGGTTGTTTCTACAGATATTCTATAGAAACTACAGCCAGCACTGATTTTTGTTACATTTCGTATTGACACATCAGAAGTAAAGAGGCAATGAGATCAGAGACAAAAGTCGGTAATGAGTGTATATGCCATATTTTGGGGGTTGTTGCTCCTTCATCTGACATCTCGATATGAAACATAGCAAAAATCGGTGCTGCTAGCTGATGTAATAGGATGTGGTATTGACTTATAAAAACATGTATACTTCATAGTATATTGTGTTTGCATAATGAAGTGCCATGTATCTACAAACCTTTAATGTTTACTCTCTGAGTGGTTGGCGTTAGGAAGGGCATCCGGCTGTAGAAACTCTGCCAAATTTAGATTGGAGCCTGGTGTTGCCATCCGGTTTCACCAGTCCTCAGTCAAATCGTCCAACCCATGCTAGCATGGAAAGCGGACGTTAAACGATGATGATGATGATGATGATACCAGTTCCAGGAATGCTTCAAATATGTAGATTGGTATATCCAATAACTTAACACCACTGTATGCAGTGGCTATATAAGCAATGTGTCCAGAGACAGAAGTGGGTTAGATGTGTGCTGATGGAAGGGCAACAACCCCTGAAATATGGCATATACACTCATTACCCACTTTTGTCTCCATTGCTTGTTTATATCTGTCTCGATGCAAAACGTAGCCAAAATCAGTGCTGGCTATAGAAAGAGCCTTAAAAATAATAGCACAAATAAAATTTTTACAATATCCTAAGCTTCACAAAGTTTACTTTTCATTGTTAATAACATGATCAAAATTGTTCAGGCTTGAACTTAAAAGCTAGAAAATGTCCAACAAGTGTGGGTCACATATTTTAGATTGCATCCAAAAAAATAAACCAATCCCCAAATGCTCTCATTACATGCAACAGTCGTTAGTCCACCAACATGTATCCTTCCTCTGTCACTTCTACTGGCCCAGGTGATGAATCCTGGCTCAGTTCTTTTGTCTGCAGAATACCTTCCTTGTGACTCAGGTGATGGATCCAGACATATGATGTATTTAGGTATTGAATATTGTGTAGAGAAGAGAGAGAATGTAATATATTTGTATACACTAATATGATTTACTTAAATTATCAAAGACATTTGTTTCATTCCTCAGTCAACTGGAAGTATACCAATTACAGTTCGTCATATTGAATCAATGATTCGTATGGCTGAAGCTCATGCACGAATGCATCTGCGTGACTATGTCAATGAAGATGATGTCAACATGGCTATCCGTATCATGCTTGAGAGTTTCATCAATACACAGAAGTTCAGTGTAATGAGAAGTATGAGAAAAGTAAGTGAACATTGTTTTTTTCTTTCTTTTTTATGGTTCTGGGTTCAGTCCCACTGCATGGCATCTTGGGCAAATGTCTTCTACTATACCCTTGGGCTAACCAAAGCCTTGTGAGTTGATTTGGAAGATGAAAAACTGAAAGAAGTCAATCGTGTGCATATATATATATGTCTGTATTCTTGCCATCACTTGACAACTGATGCTGATGTGTTTATGTCCCTGTAACTTAGTGGTTCGGTAGAAGATACCGATATGATAAGTACTAGACATACAAAGAATAAGTCTTGGGGCCGATTTCTTCGACTAAAGCCCTTTAATTTAAGGTGGTGCTCCAAATGACTGAAACAAAAAAATATTTTGCCATTTCATTTTCCACACTGAAGATATGAACTGGTCAAGTCTGCAGATTTGGTTATTTGTATATAAGTTCTTCAAAGTGGTATCACCTCCTCATCTAGATTGACTTTAACTAATAGAAAGATATCTATCTTGATTAAAGACATGATGAAAAAATGTTAAGTCATATGAAGACTAACTTGACCTAAAGCTTTCTTGAATGTGGTCATTCTTTTCATAAACTTTGTTTCTATAGATATTCTTCTAATTTTCATTTCTTTGGTTTTCAGACCTTCAGTCAGTACTTGACATTCCGTAAAGACAACAATGAGTTATTGCTTTTCATCTTGAAACAACTTGCTCAAGACCAAATGTCATTCCAAAGAAACCGGTTTGGTCTTCAGCAAGAACAGATAGATATATCAGAAAAGGACTTGGCTGATAAAGTGAGATAATTATTTTTGTTTTTTTTATCTAATTTTAACTTGATTTTGTATTTTAGCCCCTCCCTTCGTCATGTTTTCAAATATGTTATGAAATGTTTCTAAGTTACTTTTTTAAATAATAATAATGTCACTAATGTAGTTCTGACACTGCCAACTTACTTGCTGTCATTTTAACTGATATACAAATACTAGGGTATTAACTGTTTGATTAAGCTTGCCTGAATTCAGGATTGCTGTGTAGGCATTATTTTTGTAAGTTTGAATTTAGTAATATAACAAAGTGGCTTACCATGAAATACTTGGAGACAAACTTAGATTGGTGACCTGAAAACTGGATGAAGTTGAAGGTAAAAACAATGTGTGTAATGGAATGTCAGAAATATAGATGGTTTGTTGACCAATGTGTGTTTAAAATATTCATTTTGTCAGCACTTAAGAAAAAACAAAAGCAGAAAAACCACTCTTTTTGGAGAAAAATATTCAGAAATTTGCATATATATATATATATATATATATATATATATAATATTTCTTCCCATAAATATTTTATGCAATTAAAAATAGGTTCAAATTAGTTATAGTTGTTCATGGACCATAAATATTCTTGACAAGTCATTGGGTTATGAACATATTGGTCTTTGAAACCTGTAAATCAAAAGTGTTCTGTATGTATAGAAAGGCGATTTTGGGGTGTGTTTTTGCTAAAGAGTATATAATTTGTATTGAAGAAAAAAAAATGCTAGCTTTTTAACCCTTTCTGTTTCTTATTAAATACACTGCCTTTGTTTCAATTAATTTTGAAAATAATGATTTTAATAAAGTAACACATACATGGTCATAGCATGACATTTTGAAAGAAGGTTTTGATGTAGATCACTTTAAATAGAAAGTTTGTATGAAACAAGTTGATATGTGTTAAGATTGTTCCGTTCTATTGACAGACATAAGACTTTATTTTGCTATAAATATATTTTTATTTCTATGCCTTTTCTTTTGCAGGCAAGACAAATCAACATCTACAGTTTGACAACATTCTTTGATAGTGATCTGTTCAGAACTCATCGCTTTAGTCATGACTCTAAGAGAAAGCTTATCATTCAAACTGTATAAAGAAACCAACCACATACTCAACTCAATTTCAACTCGACTCAATTTCAACTAAAGCTGTACATATTTGTTTCATTTGAACACACCTTTATTTTATTTCCTTTAATAATTGTCAATGACATTTGTATATTATATGAAATAAAGAATTTTATATTAATATAAATTATTTATTCTGTTTTAACATTTCATCTTCCATGAGAGTAACTGGTGATACTTATACTATGAATCAGTGTGGTAGTTTATATAATGAACTAGAACATATATATCAGGTCATTAAGAATGAAATGTCCGATTTTCTTATGCACCAAGTTTGACAGTTGTTAACTCTTGTTTTATCCTGATGATTCTTTGTTTAACAATATTGAAGACGTACATCATCACTTCAAAATCCAATTCGTGATGTCTGATTATTTTGTGAGTTTTCTCTTGTAAATTAGTTTTTGTGAGTCCATGTATAGAATTCTTTGCTGCCGGCATAAATAAGCTTCTAATAAAGTGGCAAAATTATGTTGATAATTTAAGTGCCTTCTTTGATTAACAGCATTTCTTTTTGTCGAGATAAAATAAATTTTCTGTTCAAAATTGGACATTTCGTTCTTAATGACCTGATATATGATTAATAATTTGAAAAATGCATGATTTAATATAAAATTAGATTGCTGTTGTCAAATAAAATATGGCACAAAATAAACTTGGTCAGTAAAGTGTTAAATGAATTTAATATCTTTGTCATCCATAGTAAGTGTATTGGAAAGGTCTGTAAATAGCTTTTTGCTGATAAATTGTATGTCTATTTTGAAATAGCCTAATGGTTGAATTAATTCTTTAAAAAAAAATATAGATTGAAACAATTTACATTAATGTAATTTCTCTGTAATAGCACACTACATTGTTTGTAACAATACTGGAACCCAAACCTTTCAGTTGCTAGGCCAGACCCCAGCAACCAATTTGGCTGATTGTATTTTATTGTTAACTAGCAGAAATACCCGGCTTTGCCTGGGTTAAAGAGAATAATGAAATCTAAAAACGCCGTCTAGACTACGCAACCCTCAACTGTTAGTAGCTACGATACCATATTTCTACATTAATAACTCTCCAATCCATGCCAGCATGGAACATAGACATTAAGTGGAATGCCAGTCTCTCATCTAGGAGGGCCTTGAAATCAATGTTACCAACTGGGGACTATGTGTGTCGCAGTGATAATAAAAAGACCCAAAGGAGGTCTGCAACGAAATAATTTTACTCAACACTTTGCAAGTGAATCAGTGGAGGCAAAGATGCGTCTCATTTGCTTGACAATTTATGCACCACATTG
>NC_068983.1:102232327-102237409 GCF_001194135.2 Octopus bimaculoides
TATACATCTATGTGTATACATATACATCTCTCTCTTTCTCTCTTTCTCTCTCTCTCTGAAAGTATCTGTCATTACAGTATCAAAATGTGATTGTTTCAGTTAGTAGAATAGTTTCATTTTTAAAGTGAAAGTATTTGACATGAGTGTTTTTGTTTCACTTTTGACACGTAATACTTAAATATTGGAGGAGATATTATGTTGCCGTGGGCTCGAACTCTGCAAGAAGTTAAAATTTTTTTTGACTAAAACACAACTGGAACCCTAAGTAAGGCATCTGTAAAATTTGAATGAAATTGGTTGCGTAGTTCTCGAGTTTTAGGGATTCACACAGACAGACAGACAGATAGACAGACACACATTCTCTTTTATATATATAGATTATTGGACAAAAAGAGGATATAGCGACATATAACGTGGAGGACAATTGGAGGTTCCCATGGAACAACGTATTGAGTGCTCCTGACCAGACCTGTGGTTGTCGCAAAGTCCACTCTCGGATTTGTGCCAGGCAGGAGCATGATTGATGCTATATTCCTTGTTAGGCAACTGTAGGATAGCCAAGAATAAACCCTTGAACATGGCTTTTGTAGACATGGAGAAAGCCTTTGACAGAGTACCCCGCTCCCTTATCTGGAGGTTAATGTGGAAGCTAGGGATAGATGAGTGGTTAGTGAGAGCTGTACAAACCATTACAAGAATGCTGTCAGTAAGGTGACGGTTAGCAATGAGTATAGCGATGAATTTAGGGTACAAGTAGTTCACCAAGGTTCAATCCTCAGCCCCCTCTTGTTCATCATAGTCCTCCAGGCAATAACAGAATTTAAGACAGGCTGCCCCTGGAAGCTCCTCTATGCTGATGATCTTGTTCTTATAGACGAATCACTACTAGAGCTAGAGAAGAAATTTCAGACAAGGAAGCAAGGTTTAGAATCAATCTAGCAAAAACCAAAATCTTAGTAAGTAGGAGAGCAGTCAAATCACAATCCCTGCTCGATCTGTAGAAAAGGCGTTCGTAGAAACTCTATAAGATGTACTCGGGGTAAGCTATGGACATACAAGAGGTGCAGTAATATCAGAGGAAAGCTAACAGGGAAAATAGTTTTTTGTGTGGAAGGCGCACAGGTACATTTAACACTAAAAATGTACAGAAAATAGACTCCATCACATGCCAGGGGGAAAAATTAGTAGTCAATAGCTTCCGTTACATAGGTGACCAAGTCAGTAGCGGGGGTGGATGCTCCCAGAGCATAGTTGCTAGAATAAGAATAGGCTGAACAAAGTTCAGAGAGCTAACGTTCCTGCCAGCTCGCCGCCTTAGACCAGATATATATATTCTTTTCTAGTCTAGGCACATGGCCCAAAATTTTGGGGGAGGGGACCAGTCGATTAGATCGACCCCAGTACACAACTGTATTTATCGACCCCGAAAGGAAGAAAGGCAACGTAAAGATAGATAAAATACCGCTAAGCATTTGACCCGGCGTGCTAACGTTTCTGCCAGCTCGCCGCCGTACCAGATATATATATATTTCTTTATTGCCCACACGGGCTAACATAGAGGGGACAAACAAGGACAGACAAAGGGTTTAAGTCAATTACATCGACCCAGTGCGTAACTGGTACTTATCTAATCGACCGCAAAAGGATGAAAAGCAAAGTTGACCTCGGTGGAGTTTGAACTCAGACCGTAACGGCAGACGAAATATCGCTAAGCATTTCGCCCGGTGTGCTAATGATTCTGCCAGCTCGCCGTCCTACCCGATATATATATATTTTTTCTGCTCTATGTACAAGGCCCGAAATTTTGGGGGAGGGGGGGGGAGGGCAGACGATTAGATCGACCCAGTACGCAACTGATACTTAATTTATTGACACCGAAAGGATGAAAGGCATAGTCGGCCTCGGCGGAATTTGAACTGAGAACGTAAAGATAGACGAAATACCGCTAAGCATTTGGCCCGGCGTGCTAACGATTCTGCCAGCTCGCTGCCTTACCAGAGATATATATTGTATGAGTTATGCAGTGATGAAATGACCAAATTAAAATTAACATTGAGTGAAAATGACATTAAATACATATATAAAATAGCAACATATTTTTATGGCTAAAGAGCAAGCTGAATGGAACTCACACTGCATAATTTTAATTTGTAAGGCGTTGTCTCGAGTGTTCTGTCGCGAGTTTTGCTTAGAATATTGAAGGAAAGCCAGAAGGCGGATGTATGAACGAACTCAACATACTTTATTTCAGGAGAGGTAACCCGATCGTACAAGCGGTAGTAAGTGATATTACAAGTTTTAAGTAAATGTTGAATAAAATGTGTGGGAACAGAATGTACAATTGCAAGTGTTGGATGACAAGAAGAATTTCAACAGGCTTACTAAAGGATGGCCTTTTGTGACTTAAATGCTTCCGGGAGTTGCATTGGCGTAGTTGATTTTAGAGTCATGCTCGCGTATCAAAATATGGCCGAGCTGCAACCCTAGCTCTTTCAAAAAGCGCGCGATACTGCTGGGCAGAAGATGTCACATATATTCTTCCGCAGCCAGCTCTAGTAGTTCGAAGTGGACATAGCACGGCGTGTTACACCGCTACGACAAAATATATTCCTCCTGGCCGCCTACAAATTTTTCGGTTATCTCATCGCGGGTTTTCTTCATTTTACTATGGTTTATAGGAAATTTCACGAAGCAATTTGAAGGGAATATTGTGAAAGTTAATAGATTAAAAAACACCAGAACTTCATTTCGTTACAGCATGCGTTTATGAGAAACTTTCAAATACTAATACCACGGCTAATAAAGGTAAGATGTGTTGAAAAAAGGCAGTTTCAAAATCAATGTTAGAATGTCACTATGGAAACTCTTTTATAACATCATTATAAAATATTCGGCGACAGACTGATTTAAATACCTAAGCGTTTCTCGTTCTGCTTGCCAAAATATGTCATTGTTTACCTTTTGCCATAGGTTTATTCTAAACGTACATTGTTCCTTTCAGACTTTTAAGCCCTTGTTTCATATGTTCTAAGCAATATAAAGCTTTCCTAATTCTCAAAGTACTCTAGTGGTTGGAAAAATGAATTGGAATGTATGTCATATATGATACACAAATCCAGGGAAATAATGTCCTGTGTAAACGGTTGATATCAAAATATAGTGTAAAAGTGTAGCGTAGACTCGGGCGAAATTCCTCTTTCCCATTTATTATATATACGTGCATTCGAACGTAGCAGGGCACAGCTAACCTTTGACCGCTATTTATAATACGATTCTATGGTAAATTGTTATATGAAATCTTTTGTTAGGGGTAGCCGTCTTTCCTCCAGAAAATTGAGAAATGCTCAAATAATTCATTTCAATCTACAGCAAATATTTCTTTACATCTTATAGCAAAGCTTCTATATGTAATACCATAGCTTGTTTAATCATGGTTTTTTTCCTGTCATATTTAACCATTAGTTTCACATGAGTTTCATTCAAAATAACACCTTTACCATTTACTCCTCTTGGATCCTTTCTGTTGCTGTCACAGTTTTCCATTTTTTCCATTTTCATTCCAGTTGCTTACAAATTTAGTGTATTGAGGCAGTTTTGTATGCTAATTATGTAAGTGTAATTCACTTCGCCATAATTTAATCAATAAAATGTCAATGGCTTTTAAAGTTTGCAAATTTTGGGTAATTTTAGCCAATCAAATGCCATAGACACATTGGTGTTTGTTTCCATAGTAACAAACCAAACTATAATCTGCTTAACCTACCACCATGTTTATTTTTTGCATCTGTCTATTTTCTTTGACAAATGCCTATTCTCTGAACATTTGTACCTTCTGTTCGTCATTTTTACCTGTGTTTTTGAGAAACGGTAATTTTCGTTGCAGTTCTGTGACTACCACATTTTCATAATTTGTAACTGTGTGCTTTCCTGGACCTTTCCTAACCCTTATACACCAACTCAAAACCTCAACCCTAAACACTAACCCTAAACCCTAATTCTAACCCTAAACACCAATCCTAACCCTAAAGCCTAACGTACAGTTTGTATATTTTGTAATATTTTTTGCCCAAATATTTCGTTGAGGATTTTTGCCATGCCTCTTTGAACGTTTCACATGACTTTATTCATTAAATCTTATTAAAACTTCAAAACTTCTAACTTTCGTGGTTGTAGTGTCTTGCTTTCATTTCGTTTGATAAAGATTCGTCATCGTAATATTTTTGATATCATTTTGTGATAGATAGCTATCACGTTGAAAATGGCAGCTTCCAAATCCTCTTTCTTGATTGGGTAAAAATGATCAAACTTTAAAGCTCTGTAACATTTTTCTAACATCTTTCTGGAACAAGTGAATAACAAAATAAGATTCAGCATGGAAAATTACTTCAATATACCAAATTTGAATATTTTCACTTAATTTTAAAATTTCAAAAACTGTGACAGCAACAGAAAAGACCCGTAATCTTCCTCATACTACATGCAAGCTGGTATTTGTGGGATTTCCACAATTACAATATATACATCTTCAGAAGAGTGTTCCCCTTATCAGAATCTGTCTATTTACTAATTTTCTCGACAAATGAAAAGCTTCCATCTTGACCCAGCCAACTGTTAATCAAGTGGAAAATTTGTGTGAGATATTGAATGACAAATGGAAGTTACGTAAAATGAAGGGAAATATTTGAGTTTCTTAATCCACTGGAGCAAAGAAGGCTAACGACTAACAAGAGAATTTGTATGATAATTTATGATTTTGTTATATCATCATTTAGAAAAAGTTTGAGCGTTCGCGGGCTCATGGTGTAATGGATAACGCACCTGACTGCGGATCAGGCGATTCAAAGTGCGATTTCTCGCGATGGCGAGCGCTTTATTTATTTCTTTTTAATATGGTATTCGACGACTGTATATGTTTTGAGTAAATTAGTATGAATTTATTCATTACTTTGTTCAGAAAGCCACTATTGTATGTGTCATTTAACTTAATTTTCCGTATACGCTTGAGTAATCTCATTATATGTTGTCTTCACATCTGCCAAGTCTTTTGCAACGCCAGACAAAACAAAAAAAAAAAAAAAAAAA
>NC_068983.1:102237853-102245649 GCF_001194135.2 Octopus bimaculoides
TATATGTATATATATATATATACATATGCATACATATGTGTATGTGTATTTGTGTGTATATTTCCGTCTTACATATATATGTCTGTATATGTATGTAGTCTGTGTACATCCATCTGTGTATTTTGATGTATATATGAATATTGATGGCTTATTATGCGTATATACTGTTGTAAAATATTAATGTAATGCAGTGTGAAAATTTTAATTTTAATTTTTAATGTATTAATTGAATTATATTTCGTATATAATTATTTGCAATATGTATTTTGAATCCGGTCTTCCATTTAAGGTTTTCCTCGGTTTTTATAATAGGATGAATTTATATTGAATTCATTTATTTTGTTTATTTTGTTCATTGCATGCTTAATACCGTTAATTGAAAGGACCAATGAAACAAATCCATTTTTAAAGGTGTATCCTTTAACTAGTTTTGATCATATCGTTATTTCTGTTCTATTTTAACAAAACTGTCCGACAAACGGGAACGTGAAACTCCGAGTAACAGCTTTTGTTATATTTCTTCTGCTTTTAAATAAAGTACATATATATATAGCAGACTAAGGTGACGCTTGTTTACTGGTCATGCTTCAAAAACCTTGCGAAGAATTCTTGAAGTTCTAAGCAATGCTGGTTTTTGTAGGTGTTCTACCTTTACATTTGTACCAATCGTTTTGAGCCATGTTGGTAGTTAAGTGCGGATACTTCGAAGTGCGCCAATTACTATTGGGATCACATCTACTGTCCTCATTGACCACAATCTTCGTATTTCCCACTTCAAATCGTCATAGTTGTACATTTTTTCTTCTTTCTCTTTGATCCTGTTGTCACCGAGATATGCTATGTCGATTATCATGCATGTTCTTTCTTTTTTACTTACCACAACAATGTCCGGTTTCCGATGTTTGGTCAGGTGGTCACATTGAATCATTGCATTCCACAGGATTTTGCAATTTTCATTCTCGGCGACTCCTGGTGTTTTCTCATACCACGTCTTTGCTCTTTATAGACTGTGATTTCCACAGAGCTCTCAATGGATCATTCTTGCCACATTGTCATGTTGTCTTTTGTATCGCGTTGTGCCATTTTCGGGCATTCGCTAACGATGTGCCATACCGTTTCACCCCTCTCAGCACACATTCTGCGTTTGTCGCTGTCGGTAGTGTTGTCGATTCTGTACCTCACATAATCAGTTCTTAACACTTGTTCTTGATCCGGGAGATATAAGTGCTTCTGCCTCTATCTTCAGGTTACTCCCTCCTCATCCGTAGCCATCGGTCTTCTGTATCTGTCTTGGCGTTCGTATCTCTTGCAAAGTGACCGTACACTTTTTTCTCCTTTCGTACTGTTTCTTTTTTGTGTTCTTTTCCTCTTTAAGTTTTTTCTTTCTTAACTCAACTATTAGTTTGAATGACATCGGCCTTCTTCACATGCTTCAACAATGGTTCCACAGTATTTTTTACGTACCATGCTAAGCTTTTTTCCTCTGCTTCGATGTAATTCTAGCAACTGATCAAATCTCTCACACTCTTTCTTCTGGACAAGTACAGTGTCACACTTAGAGTGGAAGTCTCCGTGCGCTGGCAACATTTTTCTTGTCTTCATGTCCATGTCCACTAGTTCTTTCTTT
This sequence comes from Octopus bimaculoides, assembly GCF_001194135.2. Taxonomy (NCBI): domain Eukaryota; kingdom Metazoa; phylum Mollusca; class Cephalopoda; order Octopoda; family Octopodidae; genus Octopus; species Octopus bimaculoides. The sequence goes on from NC_068983.1 coordinate 102,239,481, forward strand.
TGCCATTTTATTATTCTAGCTCCATACCGAAGTGATGCTATTGTCCATGTATTAACTCAATGGATTTAATTCCATCCGGTCAATTTTGAGCGCAACACCAATCTTAGTCTTCGGAAATATTCCATCCTCAGTTGCTCTTTTATTTCCTTCTCCATTATCTCGTTGAACTCTATTATGCCAAGGTGTTTGTAGCCTTCCTTTTCAATTTGTTTAATGAGTTCTCTAGTGCTGTCCATAATGTTTTCTTAATGTAAACCCTCGTCATTAATAAAGAATTTGTTGTTGTTATTATTTTTGGTACAGAGCAACTTATCCAGAGGAAGAAGTATCAAGGTTGAATTACAACGCAGAGCGACTTCAATCAATCCATTCAACCCACACACTTACAGAGATCAGAGAAAACATCTTTCACATGTGTAGTAAAAAGAAGTCGCCATTTGGACTAAAATACTATCCACTGTTCATACGTTATTTCCTTTTAATCTAAATGAATCTTCACATCCGCTCTGGGGTCTGAATAATCATTACAATTATACATTCTCTCTCCTACCTTTTCAGTCACTTTCTCTCACACATACACTCGTACAAAAAAAAAAAATGTGTGTGTGTGTGCGTGTGCGTATGTTTATTTGTGTATACGAGTGTGTGTTTGTCTGTGTGTGTGTGTAAATTATTGTTCTTATTACTAAAGCTTTTGAACCAGAGTATAACCTCCTGGTACACTTCCATACATTAAGGTGCACGTCTTTCTTAATATTAGCAACGAACCTATGTAAAATATTCTTATTAACGCAGATGATATCTAATTTCAAAGGGGGAAAAATGAGCCGAATCTTACGGTCCATAAGATAGATTTCACTTTCAACCCCTCCATCTAACTTATTTGCTCCTCGAAATCAGATATTAGCTATATAATTAAGAATATTTAAGACAGGGTAATTTCTAAAAATAAGGAAAACGTAGACCCGAGTTTAGAGTCTATGGAAGTGTACCGAGGAGGTAATACTGTGGTTTGAAAATCTTAGCAATAACAATATCTCATTTATTCAGTTCGACATAAAGAATTACTACACGCCAATCTCACTCATATCACTATGTATATATGTATGTATGTATGTATGTATGTATGTATGTATGTATGTATGTATGTATGTATGTATGTATGTATGTATGTACGTATGTATGTATCTATCTGTCTATCTATCTATCTATCTATCTATCTACATATAACTTTGACGAAAACATAACAAACGGAAAATTAATTCAAATTCTCATTCATTTGTGACTTTATTTTTTGCCCCCATGGCTCCTAAGAAAATTCATAGTGAAAGTGCTTAGCGTCATGCTATAACGCTGGAAGATAAATGGTTATGATAAAACGCCATGAAAAAGGTGAAAAAGTGGTAGCTATTGCATGATCTTTTGAGATGAGTCGGACAACTGTATTGACGATTGCACATAATAAAGACAAGATTTTAGTACATATCAAATCTGAAGCCCCAGAGATGAAGAACACTGTCATCAATAAAAGAAAAGAGGCAAAATCTTGAAAGAAATGGAAAGTCTTTCTCTTTGGATTGTTAGGTTGAATCATTAGCTTTCTACTATTAGTCAAGAAATCATTCAAGAGAAAGGGTTGTCTTTGTTTGAGGACCTGAAGAAAAAATATCCAGATGAGAAAGATGTAGAGTTCAAGGCAAGTCAATGATGGTTCATGAGATTTAAAGAGCGAAGAAGTTATCACTCCATTAAGAAGCAAGGTGAAAAGTACATCAGCTATCGAACAAGCAGCAGCGGAATTTCCTAACGCATTAAAGAAAATTATCGAAGAAAACGGGTTTCTTCCTGAACAGATTTTTAACGTAGACGAAACTGGTTTGTATTGGAAAAAGTTGCCAGACCGTTCATTCATTTCCAAGGAGGAGAAAACTATTCCAGGCTACAAGGTCTCAAAAGAACGTATGACCTTTACGTTGGGCGGTAATTGTGCAGGAGATTTTAAGTTAAAGCCATTGCTTGTGTATCATACACACAACTCCCTGTGTCCTGAAGAACATACCCAAGACATCTCTCCCTGTTATGTGGATGACCAATTCAAAAGCATGGGTTACTGTTGTTGTTTTTGAAAATTGGTTCTTTAATCATTTTATACCACCAGCAGAGAATTACTGTAAGAAGGTAATTCCTTCTAAGGTTTTACTTATCTTAGATAATGCTCCTGGCCACTCACAAAACATCGTAGATTTTGACCCTAACGTTACCGTCGAATACCTCCCTCCGAACACCACGTCTCTTCTGCAGCCAAAGGGTCAGGAAATAATTGCTATCTTCAAGCGTTACTATATGAAGCTTACGCTGCAGCAAGCAATAGCTGCAACTGTAATTGATGAGTCCATCACACTTTGTGACTTTTGAAAGAGATACGATATCTACAAGGCTGTACAGAACATAGCAGCGGCATGGAATGATGTACAGTGCACGGCTATGAATGGTGTGTGGAAGAAGCTTTGCCTGCAATTCGTGAATGATTTTAAGGGGTTTGATAATGTTGCCATCAACAAAAACGTTGGTGACTACGAACAAAAAACTGGAAATGGATTTGGAGGAGGAGAATTTTACAGATTTATTTGAAAAAGACAAGCAGCCCCCGACGAACAAGGATTTGATAGAGCTTCACGAGCAGCAAAATAAAGAAGAAGAAGTCGAACCTGAGCCACATCACTTTACCATTAAGAAAATGCAACAAGCATTTGCATATATCGAAAAAGGTCTTTCTATGTTCGAGGATATGGATCCAAATGCTCAACGCTTTTCCAAAATTATGGAGGCTTGTCACGAAGCTTTTGCACCTTATAATGTGATCCTTGGGGAAAAGAAGAAGACAGTTCAAGGAATTCTCAACCGGTTTTTTTTGCGCATCGAACAGCCAGAGTCAGCTGTTGATGTTGATGATCCACAGCCACCTACAAACGTAAACCACCAAATTGTATGTACGTATTGGTAAATTTAAAATAATATAGTTTTTTTTTTACTATTGCAAAATAATAATAATTACTGAATTTGTTTTTTAAGCTTAAAAATGGCTTTTATTTTACCATGTCTCATTGCAAACCGTATTCATAAATAAAGAGTTTGCGATGTACGGTAAACACCGCCAAATTGTATTCGTAAATTTAGATTACTTTTTTTTTAGTGTACTGTATTAGAAAATAAAAATTATTTGTTTGTAAGCTTAAAATAGGTTTTTATTAACCATGTATTATTGAAAATGTATTCATAAATAAAGTACAAGACCGGGAATAGCTATTATCGGTTTAGCTCAGAGACAAGTAAATTCGGCCTAGCCTAGCCAAGAGACAAGTTAGTTCAACTTAAGTCGTGTCTCCTGGAACCAATTAATGACGTAGAGTGAGGTATGACTGTTGTATATATATTTTGGATGAGTGCTCTTGTGACAGGCTGTTGATAAATAATTATAGTCCTAGAACCGTTCCCTGAGACACACCACTTATATCCTCATTAAGAAATCTAACAACGAAATGGAAACATATATACTATAAGCCCACGGACTCCAAGCAATATCTACCGTTCAACTCATGCCATCCCAGTCACACTAGAATGAATATCCCATTCAATCTAGCAAAACGGATTTGTACTATAGTTTGTAATAGAAGTACCAGGAACACGACTACATGAACTAAAGGATACACTCATTACCAGGAACTACCCACCATCACTAATTGATATAAGCTTTCAACGTGCCATACAATTCAACATTCACGAACTCAGATATCCCAAACTAAAAGAAAGATTTACAACCAAAAGCCCTACCATACATCTCCACACACAACCCTCTTAACAATGAAGCCTTCGACACCACCCTCCAGAACATTCCCCTATTAAAAAGGAATCACAGAATGAATTTAATCCTCCAAACGCACACCATCATAAAAAGCAAGAGACAACCCAAATCACTGAAAAGTCTCCTAACACAAGCCCAAGTACGCTCGACAACAACACTGAAGCCGTCAGTAAAAAATATGGAAGACCTAACTGTGGTATATGCGTCAACCTAATTGAGGGATCGGAGTTGTCTTTCAAACAAGACCAACGTTTTACAGTGAAAAACAACTTCGGAGAACCTAATATATGTATTAACTTGCTCAGGGTGTCGAGAGCAATACACAGGCCAAACCAAAAACAGTCTACGTCAAAGGATGGTTCTACATAGATCCCAGATCAAAATTCCGGAATACAGAAAAATAGCATTCAGCAAACACACCGACATCTGCACCACTGACAAACAACCCAACTTCAGAATTTTTCCCCTCCATAAATTCAGAAACGATGCAACTTGTAGTCAGCATATTAGTAAAGAGTCATATTTTATCACAAAATATAAACCCCTTTTGAATACGTCCACCACAAATAACACTATTACAAGGGCCTTAGAATAATATCCACGCAAATATTAAAAGGGATATATTCAGAACAGCCAGTACCCATGAATTTATTCAGAATAATTCCAATCACTGCTATTACAACCACAACAGGTCACTTTTAGGTCACTTGACCATTTAAGAGGATTCCACCAACATCCTACTACTACTACTACTACTACTACTACTACTACTACTACTACTACTATATTTACAGTGGTCCGGGAACGAAATTTGTTTAGTAGGTGCAAACTCAGGTCCAAAATATTTTACAAACAAGGTCGATTTTTTTCAATCTCAATATCAAAACAAACACAGGTATGATATTTTTGATATACATAGAAAACTAATGCTTCAAATCAATCCAAAAATTTTTCTACAGTCGCTCGTTTTGGCCATGAAGTTTTTGATGTAATTACTTTGATATTGTTTTAATCTACCTATTGATAAATGAGGTTTAGCTCATTTTGGAGTGTAACAGTATGTTCTGGAGTTTGAATGGCCTTTGATATTTTTGCATCATCGGCGTAACTCGTTATTTTGGATGAGTGCTCTTGTGACAGGCTGATGATAAATAATCATAGTCCTAGAACCGTTCCCTGAGACATACCACTTATTACAGGTGACTTTGCAGAAAGAAAACCAAAGTAGCTCCTACCATGTAGGAAGTCAAAGAGCCATTCTCTTAAGATTCCTTAACTTATGACAGAAGATTCCATGAACAGTCTCGTCGAATGCCTTAACAAAATCAAGGTATATACAGTCAATGTCCTTTCCTCTCAAGAGATTATTAAGAATAGTGTTATGGTGCTGTAATAGATGTGAAAGGGAACTTCGTCCAGTCTAGAAACCATGCTGTATATCATCTCCGGGGTTGTTTACCGCAAGGTATATACTAATTCTATTTTAGACAATGCGTTTGATAATTTTAGATGTGTGAGATGTGAGAGAAACAGGCCTGTAATTTTTAGCTTCAGCCCTACTATCTTTCTTTGTGTATAGGTGTTACTGTTGTGTCTTTCAATAGTTCTGGGAATTCGCCGGTATTAGCGACTTTTGAAATAGCATCTTTAATGGTTTCGCGAAGCTGTTTTTGTATGTTTTTAGTAGTATGGCTGGGAGACCATCTGGTCCAGATGCTGAGTTTTAATCTAGGTCATTAGCTGTAAATTGTATTCAGGGAATCAAAGAATTCATTTGGCTCATATATTATTTTGTTAACTATAGGTTGGAAAAATGCACTGTCATAATGTCGACGCAAGAATGTGTATTTTTGTGATGAATTATTAGTATATGATCCATTTTGATCCATTCTGGTGATGATGAGTCACTTGTGGTATTTCGAGGAAATGAGAAAGTGGATAGCTACAGAGTGAAGGGCTCCTGATTGTGGAGTTTACTATATATATATATATATATATGTAAGAGACGACCGTGCGAACTCATAAAAGGAGAAATGGTGACGAATGGAAAAACAGGACTCCTTTTATTTAAACGCGTCACACGGTCGAACATACAAATATATATATCAATGATGATATACATGATATGTTATGCGACGATAACATATGTGACCAGTAATGAATGACCACAACCGTATTAGATGAATAACAGAGATATTTATTGTAGCGTTAAAGATGTATGTCTGTGTGAGAGTGTGAATGCGACATATAAGAACATAATCAAAGACAGGCCGTCGTACAAAGAAAAGTGTGTATGTGAGTTATTAC
>NC_068983.1:102246659-102248740 GCF_001194135.2 Octopus bimaculoides
GTGAAGTATATTTGCCACCTAAATGTGGCTAACCACTAAGGGAGGATGCTACTGTAGCTTGTAGCTCCAGGAGGACACCTACTCCAGCTGGCTATTGACACACTTTCTGTGCCCTATCAGTATTTGAGAGGGCACAGAAAATGTGTCAATAGCCAGCTGGAAGAGGTGTCCTCCTGGGGCTACAAGCTACAGTAACATCCACTCTTAGTGGTTAACCACATTTAAGTGGTAAATATACTTCACGCTGTCGTGCAGCTACTGTTTATACCTCGTCCAGAGATTTATTATATATATATATATATATATATATATACATACATACATGCATACATACATATATATATATTTATATATACATATATACATTCTTTTATTCTTTTACTTGTTTCAGTCATTTTGCGGCCATGCTGGCGCACGGCCTTGATATATATGTAATTTAATTTTTTAATGTTGAAGATGCTTTAGTTCAGTAATATATCTTTCTAGAGAATTGGTGGGTGGGTTGTGTTATTTGTTCTAGTTCTTTAGTCATATTTTTTCTAAGCCTGGAAAAGGTAAGTAGCGGGTGCAATATAGAATTTTGCTCACCCACAAAATTTTAGTGGGTGCTAGTGCACCCTCTGTTCCAGGGTCCTTGTACACACACACACACACACACACACACACACACACACACACACACACACACACACACACACACACACACACACACACACACACACACACACACACACACACACACACACACACACGTATATATGTATGTATGTATATGTAATAAATCTCTGAGCTTGAAATAATACATACATGTATATACATGTATATATTTGTTTATATATGTGTGTGTATGTATGTGCGTTTGTATGTAGATATATATCTGTGCATGTATGTTTGTGTATGTGTATGTTTATATATGCAATTATTTTAACTTAATAAGGAGCGATATTTCAGTGATGCTACTCACAAAACATCTTAGAAAGCTCGACAACCAAATAAGGCTGCTAAACTACTTAATTTTTACTGAAAGATCTTTCTTTAGAGAACAAACTTGTTTACAGAACAATGTTCTCTCTGTATGATTCACTTAAAAATCTGAAATGGAAGTATCTTCCTCTTAGCTCACATACACAATTTGAATGAATATACGCAATATACGTCTGTAAAAGTTTACACCAGTAAATGTGGATAATTCTATGGATGTGTGACATTAGAGTAAGAATACGCATATAAACGTATATCTATAAAAAGCATATTTAGAAGTGTGTGTCTGTCTCTGTGTGTGAGTATGTGTGTGTGCACATGTGTATGTGTGGGCCTGCCTGTGCAGTCTCGCATATGAAAATCTTTGTAATAAAGGTTGTCTTAATATCTTTATAAATATTCTGTGCATTATAAAGTTTTGAATTTGAATGAATTTATACACAGATCCATCAGTTCACACACCAGCGCAAACACATTCGTTTAACACACACATACTTAGGCACACATACACGCACACACACACACACACACACACACACACACACACGCACACACACACACACACACACACATACGTCTCACAAATCCATATTTTGTGTGTGTGTACGTGCGTCACAAAAACCACATCTACAGGATTATATACATGCGCAACATATTTACATACGCATATTGCATATATTCATTAAAGCTGTGTAAGCAACCTAAGGTGAATATATGTATATATATATATGTGTGTGTGTGTATGTGTGTGTGTGTGTGTGTGTGTGTGTGTGTGTATGTATAAATACATACACACACACACACACACACACACACGAAGGGGTGTTGAAAAGTTTTTGGCTTTAAGGGTATCGCGAAAGGCCTGGTGGAAGACCAACCTCTAGAGCTCTTTTACAGGGCTTAGCAAAACTGAAGGACCGCTGTCTTGAGTGTCTGAATCTGAGAGGGGAATATGTTTAATAAAATGATAATTAACTGATCCTCTTGTATTTTCTTTTACCCAAAGCCAGGAACTTTTCAGTACCTCTCGTATGTATGTATGTATGTATGTATGTATGTATGTATGTATGTATGTATGTATGAATGCGTATATATATATA
>NC_068983.1:102252813-102254457 GCF_001194135.2 Octopus bimaculoides
TTCTTCTTCTTCTTCTTCTTCTTCTTCTTCTTCTTCTTCTTCTTCTTCTTCTTCTTCTTCTTCTTCTTCTTCTTCTTCTTCTTCTTCTTCTTCTTCTTCTTCTTCTTCTTTGTGTTTCAAACCACAAGAAGGAAGTTATGCAGAGGTTGAGTTTTTTCACGGTGGGGCTCCAGCTTGACCGCAGTATTTAATTGATACTTATTAGAGTGACAGGCGCCCTCAGCTTCAGCAGTATTTGAAATCTTTACCTAAAGAAACGTAACTCAGTGTCACAAAGCATTTTGTCCAATGATCAACTGCCACGTAGGAAATCAGGTGAGTATTATAAGTGGCTCTCGACCGGGGTCCTTATGGCCCTTGAAGGTCCATATAAGGTTTAGTTATCAAAATTTATGTACAGTAAAATTGGTTATATTTCAACAATACACAAAAATATTTCAAAATTTTTTTTTATACAATTCCTAATGATATTCAACTGGCAGGAGCAGTGGAAATTCCAGGGTGTAAAATCAATATATTTGAAAACATTAATATATTAAACACAAGTAAGGATTCTTAAAAAAAATCCTTTTGAAATCCTGCCATTTAATCAAAACTGTACTTTTAAATATAATTGAAATGAACTTGGAAGGTATTGCTTATTTAACTTCTTTTAATATCTTTGACAGATATGGTATACTTTATAGTTTACTGAAATAAAACAAGATAATACTTATTAATATACATTAAAAAAACTATACTTTTCGCGGTCGAGTTACCACTAAGGATCAGTTCAAGTTTTTACCAATTGAGATTACTTCTTTTCATTTCAGTTCAACTACATCTATTTGAACATCTATCATTATATCTTTGCATATCTGTTGACATATCTGTAGACTCCCCAACGTATATTTGTAAATAAATTGGGTATAGTGATCAAAGTATGCAGTATTATAGATCCATTACAGCCGATCTTACCAATCGGTTTCGCTCCGGACATTAAGTAACTGACAGTTATTCAATACATGTGCTTTTCAGAAATGACAGGTAGGGAAAAATTGGACAATGTCCGTAAGAATAATGACAAGAGAGAGAGAGAATGAGAGAGAGAGAATGAGAGAGAGAGAGAGAGAGAGAGAGAGAGAGAGAGAGAGAGAGAGAGAGAGAGAGAGAGAATAGAAGAAGAAAAGAGAGAAGGGTATAATTTTTTCCATACCTGCTATCTCTGAAGAGCATATACCTTAGATAACCGTTCAGTTATCTTATGTCCGAAGTGAAACCGATTTGTAAGATCGGGTGTAATGGATCTATAATGGTTTCCCATTTTAGTACAAGGTCTGCAATTTCGGGGGAAGGTAAGACAATTACATCGACCCACTTTGATTTACACACACACACACACTCACGCGCGCGCCATGCACACAATCTCACATATAAGCTGTTCTGTCAATCAAATTTTATTTAAGAAGTCTTGATCAAACCGACGACTAAACTAAACTATATAACTCGAATGTGGAATCTAAAAACAGAAACAATTCCTATCATAGTAGGTGCCTTAGGTATAATAAAAAAATATTCAGACAAATACATAACAAAAACACCAGGACTTACAAATATATATAACATACAGAAAATTGCACTACTGGGCACTGCACACATCCTACG
>NC_068983.1:102254467-102271989 GCF_001194135.2 Octopus bimaculoides
AATATATATAACATACAGAAAATTGCACTACTGGGCACTGCACACATCCTACGCAAAACACTTTCAATGCAGTAACCATAAGAGCATCACAGTAAACCACAGCACATACCCAAGGCACACAGAGCTGCGCTCGGTAGTGAAGTGAAAGCACGTTATAAAAATATAATAATAATAATAATAATAAACGTACTGCAGGATTGAACTCGGAACCACATCACCAAGGACTCTTCCTAACGACGCAGTTTTGCCTATACCTGATATCGTGAATGTAATGTATCTGAATCTAAGTTAGAACTATAGTTAAAATGAAATATTTTGTTATAAAATGGAACGAACTGAATGGAAAAATTTTCAGACTTTGAGCTCATTCAAAATATTGTCAAGTGAATAACCCCTGGTTTGAAATTGCGTATTTGATGATTCTTTGCTTGTTTGTTTGTTCGTTTGTTTATTTATTTATTTTCCTTACTGCAATTGTACGTTTTATGAAAGAAAAACATTGATGAATTAGGATATGAATAGGGAAAGTGGTATATTTTTTGGTAACGTTTGGGAGGTCCTTATCTTGCCATAAATGTACATCTTTGTAGATGTTTGTAAACTTATTTATTTATGTCAATGAACTGGTGGTAAGTAAAAGGTGTGAGAGAGAGAGAGAGAGAAAGAAAGTGTGTGGGAGAAAGAGAGAGAAAGAGAGAGAGAGAGTGTGTGTGTGGGGGACAGAAAGAGAGCGAGAGAAAGAGAGAAAGAGAGTTAGAAAGAGAGCGAGAGAAAGAGAGAGAGAGAGAGTGTGTGTGGGAGAGAGGAGAGAGAGCGAGAGAGTTTCAGAGGGATACCTATGTGTGTGTGTGTATGTGTGCGTGTGTGTGTGTGAGCATGTATACGCACATATTGAGAGAAGGAGAGAAACAGAGTAACAGGGAGATATAGTGGGCGTATGTTTGTTTGTTCTGCAACTGTGTGTATGTATATTTGTCGTCGTTGTCGTTGTTATTGTGCGCATGCATATTTATGTTTGCTAAATACAAGACTCATTGAGTCTAATTCAGCAGCCAATAGATTTCTATTTCATGTTGTTTCAAACGTTTGTGTGTCGGTATTTTGTAGAAAACGAACGTCAAAATTATCTTTAACTTTTTAATACCGTTTAAACCAACTCTTAACAAACGTGCGAAGAAAATCTATATTTTTGAATAAAGAGTTTGTTTTATTTTATTATTTCGGGATTGAAAATGCCCGCCAACATGCTCAATACGTAAACAACATATTTTTTTTTTCACTACTAAAATTGAGATGAATCTTCTGACGGGCGAAACTTTTCCTTTCTTTAAGATGTGAAAGTGCATGATTTCCAATTTGGTTTCCTAAGACAAGACAATCATCAAGAAGTAGTCCTTGCTGACGTGATGAATTCGTTAGCTACTCTCATCCGACCTTTCGGGAACGGTTTCCTCTCCGCCCATTCCTAAGCGAGGCTTCTAACCTGCTCGCGATCACTTCCAGCTTTTATCCATCGAATATTCTGACCGAATATTCAATTCGGTCAGAATTTGGTTCCAAGCACCTTAACTGTACATTCGGTCCATTAAAAGAAATTCTTATCTGCACGGCCTTTCTTCTTTAATAACCGACGCAATATGTTTTGAAGCCCACCGATTTGTACTGATTAATGTTTGATCGCGTAACCGCCTAAATTCCTTTGGTATGGTGCCAATCACCTCGATTTCCAATGTGTTCAACACCATGAAAGAGATAACGTCTGTGAGTACAGAAAGAGTTCTATATCCGAGAGCGGTGTGAAACATTTCGGAAAGGTCTCTGATTTGACCACCAAATAGATGTTGCTGTACATTGTAATAATCCGGTTTCAGAGGACGGGTCGAAACAGTTTGCACTTGGAACAATTCACAAATAGTCGACCTTGAAGAAACGTTAGATTAGTCCAAATTGATAAGCACTCCTTCGACCTATTCTCAATCAGCTTTATAATGCATCAAGTTGTCGCCGATAGACCAATGAAGCCATACAAGTTTGCGCGTCCTCACTACCAGCAAGAGCCAACCTTCTAGCGAGAATCTTTGTGATATATACTTGAAGATGTACACCACGTCCCCTTTGTTCATATTCATTTTAAGTGATGTCAACATTCCTCAATTCACACACATAAAGGAATTCTCAGTCTACTACACTGAATACCATATCTGTTTTCTGCATTTTATTAATACTATGACACTCTAAGTATAGACCTGTGAGTCTGAGAAAGGGAATTGGAGAGGGCACTTGCCCTTGGTGTTCAGGGAAATATTGGACTGTGAGGTTCCTCAATTATCCCTAGAGGTCATCCTCTATCAGGAGGACTACATCTCTATCCCCCATCATTTTTTAAACTTTTATATACTGTGCATATTTTCCCTTCCTTTCCATTGTATACCGTATATACTTACTCTTTATTTTTTGGTTATTTATTTTATCATGTCATTATATATAAACCCCCACACATTGTGTCTGCTTTTGTATTGTTCCCCTCATCCTTCGCCCTGGTGGCAAATAAATGAAATTACTATTGTTATTATTATTATTGTTTTACTTCTCAGAACGTTCCGTCTTTGTTCTGGTAGAGCGGACAGCAGCCTACTGTCAGGGGTTTCACAGGGTCTCTTTCCGCATATTATAAGCTTTGATACTTGGTTGTTGATTATCATGAGAGACATTCAACAACCAAGTACCAATCTCAAAATCCTAGCTGTCTCCAGCAGAGCAGTTTTTGGGTTTGCTCTGCTCTCATGTCAATTCCTATTTCTTTAACATATTTCTCAAACTTGGTTGTTAGTGCTCCGAGTGCCCCTACAACTACTGGAATGACAGACACTCTCCTCATAATCCACATTCTTGCAATTTTGTCTTTTAGAAGTCTATACTTTTCAATCTTTTCTAGTTCTTTGTCACTTATGCGTGCATCTCTCGGGATTGCAATATCTATGATCTTGGTTTCCTTTTTGCCTTTATCTACCACAACAATATCTGGTCTCCAAGCATCGATTAGGGAGTTATATTAGATAGTAAAATCCCATAGTATTTTATGTTACTTGTTCTTGGCAACTCCTTCTGGTTCATGTTCGTACCATTTTCGTGCTCTGTTCAGGCCGTACTTTTCACATAGCTTCCAGTGGATGAACGATATCATGCTTCCTTTTGTAGTGCTTTTGGACCACCGTTTCGTTTCTGCTGCCACGCATCTTACAAAGGGGCGAATCGCTACTCTTATCTATTTGGAACTTGGTGTAATTAGTTCTCAGAGCTTGTTCCTGGGTGCTGCATTTCAATGCCGCAGTGCATGCTTTCGGATCACTTTTTCTTAGCCATCTCCAAGTGTTGATCTTGTCTTTTCCTTCGATTTCTCTGAGGTATTGCCCATGCAGTGGTTTCATTTTTCAGTTGTTTACTCTTTCTTCTTCATCTTGTTTCTTAAATGTTTGTGGGTGCATCACATTTTCTGTAGGAATTATATTGTTAATTCTAACAGCGGTAAGCAAGGATTCACTCTGCTGTTTGATGTACCATCTCAGATCTTGCATCCTATGAGACCTCTTCCACCCCTATTTCTAGGCATATACAGTCTGTCAGTATCACTTTTAGGGTGTAGTTCCTTATTGATTGTCATCACTTTTCTAGTTTCCCTGTTCATTTCCTCAAGCTCATTCTTTGTCCACCTAACATGACCTGTACTATATCGCATTAAGGAAACAGCCCATGTATTCATTGCTCTGATTTTGTTTTTTCCATTGAGTTTGTTTCCCATAATTAACTTGGTTCTTCTGAGATATTCTCACCTAAAGCTTTCCTTCATTTCACTTACCTTGATTTTGTCGTATTCTAAAATCCCCAGATATTTATATCCATTAGTCTCAATATCCTTGATTTTATCGCCGTTGGGTAGCTCTACACCATCAGACGACACTAATTTGCCTCTTTGCATTATAAGCTTAACACACTTTTTAGTCCTAAATTTCATTCCGATATCTTTACTGAATATCTGCACTGTTGAAACTATGTCTTTCCAAAATTCTTTAAATGATCCATATATAATAGACATATAATTTTCTTCCACTTTTCAAAGTGTACTCCGATGTCACTTTCCATAGTATCTGCGTGTGGGGTATCATACACATCACAAACAGCAATGGTGATAGTCTATCTCCTTGAAATATGCCTTTCTTGATTTTAACTGTCACCAAAAATTTTTCACATGAAGTTAACTATGTATTCAAGTTTTTCAATGATCTAATAAAATTTGATATGTTATCAGATACTTGTACCAGCTCAAGACTTTCTAAAATCCAGGAAGGGGTGGGGAACATATCATATATTTTCTTATAATCGATCCACGCCGTGCTCAGATTAGTAAGTCTTTTCTCGCAGTAACATTCTGTTTATCAAAAGTTGGGATTTTGCCCCTCGGCTTTTCCTTCTGTATCCTTTCTGTTCCACTGGCAGTTAGTCATTCATTTCCAGGAGATTATACACATAATTAGACATTATTCCTGTCATCAACTTCTACATCAGGGGCAGACAGGTGATAGGCCGGTAATTATCCACTGCATTACCTTTGTTGGGATCCTTTTGGCAAAGAATTGTTTTACCTGTGGTCAACCACTTTGAGATTTGTACACCGTTGTTGATCATTTTATCCATTTGCGTGGCTACTCTCCTGTGTAGTGCTGGGAAATTTTTCAGTCAATATTCTTGTACCCCATCCGGTCCTGGGCATTTTCAGTTTGAGATCTTTGTTGTCTGTTCGGTTACCATTTCAGTCGTTATTCTAATATTGCTCTGTTTCACTTCATATTTCTCCGATCTTAATTCCTTTATTATTATTATTATTATTATTATTATTATTATTATTATTATTATTATTATTATTATTATTATTATTATGTTGTTTTTTCTTCTTTCTTCAAATTTTCTTCCATTTCTCGCAAAGTGTTTTCCGTACACCTAGAGCAGAGAAACTCGTTGGATGCATTCCCAGTTTACACACACGAATTCACAGGTAAAATATGTATGTAAAAAAAATTAATAAATAAATTCATGAATGGATGTTGTTTTCACAGCGATAATGCTCTTCTCAGTACATGAGTCGTTCCAGTTAACACGATTTTTTGCACTTCCTGTAGGGATGGTAAGCCTGGTATCATTTTCAAATAGGTTTCAGTACCCTTTTTTTAAATAATTCCTAGAGATCCTACAATCACTGGTACGGTAGTCGCCCTGAGATGCCACATTTTTTCAATTTCTATTAGCAAGTCTTTATATTTACTGATCTGGTCAAATTCTTTCGCCGCTATATCGTGATCGCAAAGAATACTCATGTCAATTAATAAACATCTTTTTTGTCTGATCTTTTATAATAATATCCGGTTTATTAGCTTTTATAGTTTTGCTAAGACTCTACCCCCTGAGATTAGGTGGTCTATAGTTTCAATCTCATCGTTACAGAATCGGCATTTTGAGTCAGCTCCATTTTTTATCACATTAGTAGTTCCGGGTTAATAAGTTTTGGTCTTGAGCAGCTAATAAGAAACCTTCACTCTCTGCTTTTAGCCCTGAACTTCGTAACCATTGATGCGTGTATTTCTGTTCGACATAAGCTTGTTTGCTTGTTTACGGGCCACATACTTGTCATGCAAAGGTTTCTGTTCCCATCTGCTAGCTAATTTTTCATGTGCTTTTGTCTTTGCAATTAATTTTATTTTCTTTGCAGCAGCAGTTGGCACATTTCCTTCAACCTGATCAATCTGGTAGGTATCTAAGAGATCAGTAGCGAATTTTTTGCTCTCTTTCAGAATAGAGTGAAGTTTTTTCGGTCTTTCATGTTTTTCAACAAGTTTTAACATCCAATCGTTGGTTATTTCAAGGTATTTGGCCATTCCGATTGGGGTGGTTTTGTACATAAGTTCAAGCTAGATCAAGCCTCGACCTCTCTGAGCTCTGGGAAGGTAAAGGCGATCCACGTCTGCCTTTGGATGGTGCATCTTATTACAAGTCAGTAGCTTGCGGATTTTATTATTATTATTATTATTATTATTATTATTATTATTATTATTATTATTATTATTATTATTATTATTATTATTATTATTTTCAGGAGTGTTATGTAAGGTTCAGTTGCATTGATAAATGCGCTTTCGTGTTCCCGAAGTACGTGCAACATTATCTGTTAGGGTTATATAATCCGGTTTGTTTGCTGCATCACATTTGCTTAGTTGTAGGATTTATTTTGTTCCTCCTTGGGCCTTTTAGAGTTTTGTTAGTCTGTTGTGTATGTCTGTGCAATGTGATTTGTGCGAGTTGTTTGTGATACAGTGTCAAATATCAATCATGCGTTTGTTATGTTTTATTTCTATTGAAGGTAATTGTGTAGAAGATGTGCTGTATAAGCTGCGTCGTTTTATCCAGTGATGATTGGATAGGGTATGTCTCAAGTGCAGGGAATAAACTCTGAGTTGTCTCGCATAGAATCTAGAAGGGCTATATTTTGGGCAGTGTGTAAACGTGGAAGCCGTCGTATAATTTCCACGTTCTTTGTTACTTTTTATTCTGCATATCGCTTCTTTTTTGAAGTAATATGTATAAAATATTTTTTACGTTTTATCATATCTAAAGTTCTAATTATTATTGGATACTCTCATTTTTTTAAAAAATTTTCAAGATCCTTGTGTTTTGCAAATTTCTTTAACTTTTGCTTGGTGATCTTTTGGTCAGAAAGGATCGAAACGTCATTCAAAGTGTAGCCATTTCTGTTCAAGCCCCGTGGTTCTCAACCACTTTTACCTGTTGACTCTGATTCCTATTTTGCTCGGATGTACTCTCCTAGCCATTCAATGTTTAAGAAAAATCTTATTGTGGTTTTATAATTAAATATTATTAGGAATTGGGAGTGGCTGTGTGGTAAGTAGCTTGCCTACCAACCACATGGTCCCGGGTTCAGTCCCACTGCGTGGCATCTTGGGCAAGTGTCTTCTACTATAGCCTCGGGCCGACCAAAGCCTTGTGAGTGGATTTGGTAGACGGAAACTGAAAGAAGCCTGTCGTATATATGTATATATATATATGTATGTGTGTACATGTTTGTATGTCTGTGTTTGTCCTCCCAACATCATTTGACAACCGATGCTGGTGTGTTTATGTCCCCGTAACTTAGCGGTTCGGCAAAAGAGACCAATAAAATAAGTACTAGGCTTCTAAAGAATAAGTTCTGGGGTCGATTTGCTCGACTAAAGGCGGTGCTCCAGCATGGCCACAGTCAAAAGACTGAAACAAGTAAAAGAGTAAAAGAGTAAAAAAAGAGTATTTTGTGAATTGCAGAAGTATAATCAATTTATTGCACATAATTTTTAACGCCAAAATCTTATATGGACCCCGAAGGGTCATATGAATCCCCGTTGAGATCCACTGTTCTAGCCTTTGGCTACTATATCTTCACAGGTTGTCTTGATCTCTTCATCAGTTTTGAAAGTCATGTCCCAGAGGATTGCCGCCAATCGGTGTCATATATCCTGTTTATAGTACTTATTAAGATCAAGATGGGAAGGATGACTTCCCTTTGCAAATACAGACAGGACACATGTGTGTCAATAGCCAGCTGGAGGAGATGTTCTCCTGGGGCTAAAAGCAACAGTAACATTCACCCTTAGGGTTTAGCCGCATTTAAGTGGTAAATATACTTCACGCTGTCGTGCAGTTACTGTTCAAACCTCGTTCAGAGATTTAACAGTACTTATTAGTTTTCCGTTAAAGTGGATATAGCTGTCGATAAGATTGTCTTCGTGAATAATTTCGGACTAAGCAATGCCTAGAAAGCCGGAAATGATGTAATAAACTGTTTCATTGCACCAAGTGCATTGTTATTGTGTTAGCTATTTTTAATAGTTCTATTTTTATAGTTATTTTTGGTTAGTTCCTCCTGTTCTTGCTACAGCTTTTGTGCTAGAGTTGGCTTTTATCCTCTGTATCGAGCATTGCGGAGTATTGAACAGAAAATGGATTCTCTTTCCATTATTTCTTTAGAATACTTTGGAACTCTGCTTAGATTTTGTGCTGTGTTTTTCAAACATTTCTATTGCTTTGTCTTTATCTAAGTATTTTTTTCGGTGCACTAAACGTCTAGTTTGCCTTCTATTGCTTCCTTTTATATAGAGAAACAGTTTTATTTTTTTTCATTGTTCCCTTATTGCATTAACCAGTTTCTCTTGGTTTGCTTCTAAGTATGTCGTCATCTTATTGTTGTTACTGTTTAGTAATGTTTTTTTGTTTTTTTTCGTTTGCACCAGTCCCCGAATGCAGACAATGTATTTTCTATTTAAATCAAATTTGGGGTAATGGTGGTGGCGGCGACTTCGAAACACTATTAGTAGTTTTCCGTTTTCTCTCCAAGTTCTTCAGTCTAACTTCCATTTTACTGTGTTGAAACTGTAGTTTATAACTGAGATAGCTAATTTATTTATATCTATTATCATATTTTGCTTCTGTAGTGTCCACTTGTTTGTTCTTCATTTCAATATGTTGTAGCTTATCAGTTTAACATAATCTGAACTATTTGTTCAGCTGTTTCTGGCCTGTTTCTCCAATTTCTATGTCTGCATCTCATTTAATGTCGTCGATTTAAGTTAATTTGCTTCATCTCGCTAATATTCTATACCATGTCTTTCTTAGATTTTAACGTTAACCATATACAGAAGATGGTTTATAATTTGTCTGTAGCATTTATAGCCGCCAGGTTTCTTGTTCTTCTTCTTGTTCTTGTTCTTATTCTTCTTCTTGTTTTTCTTCTTGTTCTTCTTTTTGTTCTTCTTCTTGTTCTTCTTGTTCTTGTTCTTGTTCTTGTCCTTGTTCTTGTTCTTGTTCCTGTTCTTCTTCTTCTTCTTCTTCTTCTTCTTCTTCTTCTTCTTCTTCACCGCCGCCGCCGCTACCGCCGCTACCGCCGCTACCGCCGCTACCGCCGCTGCCGCCGCTGCCGCTACCACCGCTACCGCCGCCGCCGCTACCGCCGCTACCGCCGCCACCGCCGCTACCGCCGCCGCCGCTATATTACTGATATATTACGGTTACATAGATTTTTACATAGTTTCTAAATAGTATCGGTACAGGCAAATGATTCGACCCAATACACAACTAATATTTATGTTATCAACTATATAGCAATGAATATCAGAATCAATCCCGATGGTATTTGGAAACAAAGCAGGGATACAGATTTAATATCAGAGTCAACCCCGATGGGGTTTGAATACAAAGTAGGGATACGGGATTAATTTCCAAAAGGTATATGGTCAGTTATATGATACTCTGCAGAGCGTAATTGAAAAACGGACTGAGAAAGAGTTGATAATGGTTATGGGTGATTTCAAACGCAAAAGCCGGAAACATTAATTTAGGATATGAAGGTTTAGGAAGCATGAATGCAAATGGCCAGTTATTTGCCGATTTTTGCGCAAATAACCAGCTGGTCATTGGAGGAACTTTATTTCCGCACAAAGACCTTCACAGAGCTACATGGATATCGCCAGATCTGAAAACACAAAATCAGATCGATCACATCTGTGTAAGTTGCAAGTTCAAGAGATCACAGTTAGATGTTAGGGTAAAAAGAGGGGCTGACGCAACTTCTGGCCACCACCTACTAATTGGCAAACTACAGCTGAAGTTAAAGGCTTTAAAAGAGGAATGTAAGGTTCAACGAAAATGCAATGTTGATTTACTAAAACACAAAGACACCCAAATAAAATACAGAAAAGCATTATCATGCAAATCAATGCAAGTAAAAAGGATGCAAGGCAACACAATAGAACATACTTGGTCGAAAATTAAGGATGCTTTTATTTCATTATTAGAAGAATGCGTAGGGTGTGTAAACAAAAAGAATAAGACGTGGATATCACAAGAGACACTAACAGCCATAGAAGTAAGAAAGAAGCTAAAGGAAAAATTACTATCGGCAAGCTTAGAAGTAGAGATAAATAGATGTCAGGGAAATTACAACCAACAAAATAAGAAACTTAAAAACAATTAAGAAGAGACAAGCGAAAATATTTCGAAAATTTAGCAACGACAGCAGAAAGTGCAGCTCAGCGCCAGAACATGAAAGAGCTGTACAACACAACTAAATTACTATCTGGGAAGAGAGTAAGAGTAGAAAAGGCAGTAAAAGGGAAAGATGGCCGGACGCTAACATCAATTCTAGAACAAAAAAATCGATGGAAGGAGCATTTTGAGGATTAGCTCAATACACAACCTCCAGACACAATAGCCAACATTGTGCCAAGAAATTTGGATCTTAACATCAGCCTTGACCCACATTCCAAGTTTGAAATAAGAAAGGCTATACAATCCCTCAAGATTGGGAAAGCGGGAGGTGTAGACAATATTCCAGCTGAAGCAATGAAATCAGCTATAGAAATAGCGGTAGAAATGCTCCATCCATTATTTACTAAGATATGGCAGGAAGAAAATGTGCCTAATGATTGGAAAGAGGGACTCTTCGTAAAATTGCCAAAAAAAGGTTATTTAAACGTTTGCGGAAATTATAGAGGGATTATGTTATTATCGACTCCCGGAAAAGTTTTTAACAGGATACTTTTGGAGCGGATGAGGACAGCAGTCGATAAATTGTTGCGTAAAGAACAAGCCGGATTTAGAAAGAACCGTTCATGTGTAGATCAAATTGCCACTCTTCGCATCATCTTAGAGCAAAGCGCAGAGTGGAATGCACCGCTTTATATTAATTTTATTTATTTCGAAAAAGCATTCGATAGTGTAATAGGGAAGGCTTATGGAAAATTATGCATCACTACGGCATACCAGACAAGTATATATCTATAATAAGAGCAATTTACCAAAGCATGTCATGCCGAGTTTTGCATGGAAACGGAGCTACGGATAAATTCGACAAGGAGTTCGACAAGGCTGTATACTTTCTCCCTTTTTATTTCTACTAGTTATAGATTGGATTATGAAGGAAACTACGATTGAAAGCCAAACATGCATTGAATGGACGGATGCAGAAGCTCTAGAAGATCTCGACTTTGCAGATGATATAGCGCTACTTTTACAAACATATAGCCAAATGCAAAATAAAACGTCAAAATTAGAAGCAATAGTTGCCAAACTAGGATTGAAAGTCAACCGCGACAAATCAAAAATTACTCGCGTTAATGAAGAAAACAGTGAACGTATTAAACTAGAAACTGGTGAACAAGAGGATGTAGCCGAGTTTACGTATTTAGGTAGTAAGATAACGTTCTCAGGCGGCACCGACGAAGATATTAAGACGAGAATAAGTAAGGCAGGGACCGCTTTTCACCTGTTAAAAAAAGTATGGAGCGCAAGTGTAATTTCAATAAAGAACAAGATAAGAATTTTTAACACTAACGTAAAAGCGGTGTTATTGTATGAGGCTGAGACATGGCGAACAACAGTTAAGTCAAATAAGCAAATACAATCATTCATCAACAGGTGCTTGCGTAGTATACTTAAAATCAGATGGCCCGAACACATAAGCAATATGGAGCTATGGCAAAGAACGAATCAAGTTTCGATTAGGGAGCAAATATTTAAGAAAAAGTGGAAGTGGATTGGTAGCACAATTAGAAAGGACACACAAAATGTAGCAAAAAGTGCTTTGCAGTGGAATCCGGATGGATATAGAAAGAGGGGTAGGCCTAAGAACTCGTGGCGTAGATCAACACAAAGGGAACTAGAGAAAAGGGGACATTCATGGCAGAGTATAAGTACAGAAGCGAAAATTTATGCGACATGGAATTTAATTATAAGTGGCCTATACTCCGCGTTGGAGGGTTAAAGGCAAGAAAGAAGAAGAATATGGTCAGGTACTACACAATTTCTACCACTCTACCACCTACTAGAAAATTAATCAACGATTTCCTTTTCAATCTTTTGCCTCTTGTGTATCACATGTTATACACAGGACACGTTTCCCTGGCGTCAGTGCATCGTATATAATACACATTCCCAATGTTTTTCAACCACCAGAGTAACTTATGAGCTTATTGAAAGAAAAAAATTTATGTTCATCAGAACATATGAAACAAAACCCAAATAGAAGTCAGAAAACAAGCATGCACATTTGAAACAAATTCATGAAAATGCTTTGCATTTCTTGTAAAGTTCAACTTAGCATAAGCCATGATACATCATTGAACAAATTGCAAACATCTCAATGGTTCTTTACTTGTTTAGTCATGAGCTAAAGGGGTAATAAGAAATAAAGTTAGAACAATCACGCTCCCTTGGGGAAATCAACTGGAATGGTAATATAATAGAAAATGCATTACTAACCTCTTTTGTTCTTCAACGAAGGAAGTTACCTAACAATCTAAAAATGAAGGAAACATCGTCAGCACAGATTAATCCTTTTCGATTAGAGCTGGGCGAAAGCAACGTATTAGTCTCAGGAATAGTAATGTCATTAACTTTTGTCTGTCCTGAGTATCGGGCATGTGATACACTGAACATGTTTCCCTGGCATCCAGGGACAATATACGATATACAGTCCCAAGTTTTTTCAACCACAGAGTAAATAAGGACTTAGAGGAAAACTTTATGTTAGTTATAATTTAGGAAACAAGGGTTAACTAAAAGTCAGAAAAAACTTATGGATATTTATGAAAATAATTTTTACAGATTTTCTTCACGAATAGTATGACTCCACTTCCTTATCTAACCCTTGGCTATCCGACCTGGATTGCATGAAATGTTACTGAGGTTGGGAATGAGATTCTGGGGCTGAGACATCCTTTAGTCCGGTTGGTTAACGTCTGCATTATCATCACCACCTTATTGTAAGTTAACCAAAAGGAAAATTTCAATGCACAATCTATCTAACCGTTTATCAGTTATTTAGGCACGCATGCTTTCATGTTTTGTTGGTGGAAAATGAGAAAACGATGTGAATTGTCTTCCATGAGAGAGCGAATCTGAATCATTTGGCTCATTTGTACTCGTGGGATTAACTACGGATTTCTTAAATAAGCATAACTTCAGATCCCCATAAGAAAAAAAAATGTGTCCGTTAGAGTTAAGCCTTTCAGAAAATATATTTTATCTTTTACATGTTTCAGTCACTGAACTGTGTCCATGCAGGAACACTGCCTTGATGTGGTTTAGTCGAACAAATTGACCTTAGTACTTATGTTTCTTTAAGTATGGTACTTAATCTCACCGCTAAGCTATGGGGACGTAACCTAACCAACACCGGTTGTCGGTCGGTGGTTGTGCGACAAACACAGACAAAAATACACTCACACGCACGCGCACACACACACGACGGGCTTCCACACAGTTTCCATCTATCACATCCACTCACAAGGCACTAGTCGGTGGGGTCTTTAGTAGGAGGCTTCTGATCAAGGTGACACGTAATGGAAGTATATTAACTTAACTACTTTAAATAATCGAGAGTAGCAATTGGATTGTGGCTTTTATCCATTGACATCTTATCTTCTGCCAATGAATATTCAATGATTCAAGGTGATTTACAGAGAAAGGAAACGGGATGCTGTCTTTCAGGCCTTTTCTCAAGAATTTTAAATATAAAAATACAAAAAAAACCCCAATAAATAAAATGAAATGTTTGAAAGTAGAAATAGAATTCTTGTGTTCACTGTTGGATAAAAATATTCGCCACTGTCATACTCAGACTGCTAGAAATCACAGCCAACCGATCATAAAGGCACATATTAAACTGAAAAAATGATATGGTCACGACTGAAACACCTTCGGTCATAGGTTTGCTCAGTCACGATTGAACTGAGGTTAAACATCATCATCGTCGTCACCGACAGAATAAGTATCAAACTTTAAAACTATAGGCGCTGGTGGCAAGTTGTTGAACAAAAACCCTCCAAGAAACGAGTAAATGATAAAAGGTTTATGAGATTGATTAATCATCAACAGTTTTAATGAAGTGTCACACAATGCAGGTTTTTGTGACTGTTTAATCAACTATTGATTTAAATTCTGAATCCAGTGTAAAATGTATGAGTATATAGCCAAATAGGATTCATATTACTATTTTCGAGAATATTCACCAACTTTGGGTTATGGTTTCACTAGTCGAGCAGAAAACAACTTTATCATTACAAATCCTTTTCTAGCTTAGCGAATTATACAGAGAACAAAGAGTGTGTTTTCATAGCATCGTCTTCCGTTAAAAGACATTCTTTGTTTTGAGATTAATCAATGCAATCCCTATCTAGAAGTTTTAAACCTGAAAGATCGCTTATATACCAAAATAATTTTTACTTAATGTTACTAAATAAGTTTAACAAAAATGAAGGGGAAAATGAAAATAATTACGCTATTCATTTTGGACAGACAACCAGCTTCGTTTGCTATCACATTCAGACAGTTTTTCGAAATTTTTAATTTTCTGCACAATATTTATGCATTCATAAATTACGTGTGTCTATGCACATTTATAGGCATATTTAAATGTACATCTTATCCTGAACATATATTCATAGCTATATGTATCCACCCCACTCCCCACAAATAGAGTAAATTTATTTGGGACCTAAAAGACAAACAAAAAAAGTTTTTTTTTCCTGTGGAGTGGGAAGTTATAAGCAAAGCTACTGCTTATAAGACTGAAAATTCTTTCTGTTTTCTCCGTCTTGAAAAATTATACCAAATCCATTTTTCCGGGTGGCGCCTCTAAAATACGAGACTGGTTTCCTATGTGTTAACGCATGTCAATGGTCTCTCAAAAACTACCATTGAATATTTTATTTTCATAAATAAATCAATTATATATTAAAACTACTAGTACTTTGAATCGGTCGATATTTCATGATTAGTACTTCTATAACTGTAAAGAATAAAAAAAAATTATCATATAAATATTAAATATTATATTAAATATTAATATTAAAATATAAATACTTCATCTTATACACGAGGAAAGTAACTGATTTTTTATGTATTCACGCATGTTAACACTTCACGTTTTGTTACGCTAGCATCTGTAAATATAAGCATTAAAGAATGCTTAGTAGATAAAATCTATATATACAAAATCCTTTGCAGCTGTCTGTTCCCAATGCATTCTCAAACAGCTCAACCAAATCAAATCAAATTTTACATAGTAATACTTATGAGACCCCATGAGTGTCAACATGTAATTTTTTTGTATTAAAACAATTCAACAGTGGCACTGTTTCCGTATTACGCCTCAAAACTTGAAGAATAAAAGTGAAACCTTCGACGGGGTAACAGTTATAAATAGTTTCACTTTTATATTGTTTAACTTTTAATAGTTTCACTTTTATTAGTTTCACTATTATTAGTTTCACTATGTATATGTATATATGTATATTTATGAAAGAAGGTTTGAAAATACAATTTTAAAGATGTTTATTCACTTGACCGGTTTCACTTTTTTAGAAAAAGATTGTCAAAAGTAAAATGTAAAGCTTTGTATGAGCTTTGTTGTGTTAAGTACTGGTTATCACAAAATTATTAAAAAACAGAAATACATTCTTTGATACTAATAAGATAATGTTAAAAACAGTTTACAAGAGAGTATTTAAGAAAGTATTCAGAACGGGACTACATATATTGTTATACATGAGTTGGACAAAATAATGGAAACACCTAGCATCATAGCGTCATAATTTTGAAATATCTATAAAACCGTCAAAAGCTTGTTTATTTTTATGTTTTTTTAATTTATTCTTACTGTTGCTTAATATGCTTTGTTAAAATTGTTGTTTCTTTTCAAATATCATCAGAAAAAGGTTATTAAAACTCATTTAAATGACAGATCCATCGGACTTTCAAAGAGGTCAAATTGTTGGTGCTCGTATGGTAGGCGCTAGCGTAACGTAAGCAACCGAAATGTTTGGTATCAAGAAGTACTGTCTCGAAAGTAATCACAGCCTTTGAGAAAGAGGGAAAAACCCCCTTATCGAAACAAAGCTCCGGAAGAAAACCAAAACTTTCAGATAGGGACCGTCGGACTCTTACGCGAATTGTTAGAAAAGATCACAAAAGTACAGCTCCACAAATTACTGCAGAGCTTAATGACCATCTCGAGAACCTAGTTTCCACAAAAGTTGTTCGCCGGAGGCTGCACAAAGCCGGATATCACGAGAGGGCTGCAATCAGAAAACCACTACTTTCAAAAACAAACGTTGCAAAGCATTTAATGTAGAGTAAAAACCTACAGAATTGGTCTCTAGAGCAGCGGGAAAATGTAATTTTCTCGGAAGTGTCATCCTTTACTTTATTTCCGACTACCGGCCGAATATACGTGTAGAGATTTGACCCAGACTGCCTTCTTCCAACTGTTAATCATGGAGGAGGATCTGTGATGATCTTGGGGGTGGGCTATATCTTGGAAATCCGCCAGGCCAATGGTTTCCCTTCATGGTAGAATTAATAATCAAGACAATTTATGCATTTTATCTAATCAAATTCAGCCTATGGTCGCGGAACTGTTTCCAGAGGGAAACGCAATCTTTCAGGATGATAATGCACCAATTCACGCAGCTAAAGTTGTTACGAGAAACAATCTAGAGAAGTTGAAAATCTTATCTGGTCACCTCAGTCCCCAGATCTCAATATTATTGAACATTTATGGTGAATTTTAGAAAAACAAGGAATCGATATTCTCCACCATCATCACTACAAGAACTGAAGACTGTTTTAGCTGAAGAATGGACAAAAATTCTTTTGGAAACAATTCACACCTTGTAGAATTCAAGCTGTAATTACTGCCAAAGGCGGTCTGATCCCATATTAAAATAAATTTTAAGGTATTTCCATTATTTTGTCCAACTCCTGTATTTCGGAATGGTCATTGCCTTGCTTCTTTTGTTTTTGCCAAATAAGCACACGCACTATATATTCGTTCTTCACTCGTTTATTATTGTTCTTAGTTTATCTTATATCCATTGCCTGGAAATTTTTCATCTCACACCTCTGACCTCTTCAGCGACTCTCTCATCCACATGTTTCCTCCTGTTCTGTTTAGACCATCCCGAAATATAACAATATATGTTTCAACACACGATTTTACAACAGGAATCTTGCAAAACAAATTCATAATTTCATATATGGACACACACACATATATGGACATAAACATATGCACGCTTGTTTATATTACACCAGTGTATAATTATGTGTTTGTATATGTATATGTGAAAATATATGCCTTGTCACAAACATTTAAATGTGCACTTCAGATGGACACATTAGTATAATTATACCTAAAATCTCCAAGAAGTTAAGGAGATAGACAAAGAACATGTTGCTTCAACTACAACATAAGAGTTAATAAATAAATAAATTGTCGAGAAAACTCTGCCTGTCACTGATTTTATTTGTTTTTATTGACAATTTATTTATTAACTTCTATGTTGCAGTTGAAGCAACATGTTCTTTGTCTATCTTCTTAACTTCTTGAAGATTTTAGGTATAATTATACTAATGTGTCCATCTGT
>NC_068983.1:102273177-102273826 GCF_001194135.2 Octopus bimaculoides
TATACAAAATTTATATCATATGATTGAACGTCACGCATCCATTTCCAAGTAAGTTTATATATATATAACGCACATAAGTGTAGCTCTCAGTATACGAATAAGAAGAAACACGTGAATGGAAAAAACGTATGTCAATGTGAAAAGTATGTCCCTATTCACAAGCATTCATATGTGCTCTTAACGTAACGCATTTAAATGTAATGACCACATGTAACGAACCTACGTACCTACCTACATACATACATACATACATACATACATACACAAACACCCCATACACATACGGACACACACTACGATGTATTATAGCAGTGGTATTAAGACTTGCATTTGAATGGATAATTTGATTAAACTTAGCTTTCTCCATACTCTATGAGATAAGCTTCACGAAACTAAATATATCCCTTTGGTGAAATTTTGTTCCCCTTTTATCTGAAGTGACGCAGCACCGTTATGCTTTACACATAAGAACGGTGTCATAGCAACAGTTGAAATGGGACGTTGCCTACATACAATATAGCACCTTTGTTCTTTCAGCTATAATAACGTTTGCTTTGAGACAAAGAAGAGATAAGGATAAGAAAATTGAAACACACACACACACACACACACACACACACACACACACACACACACACACACACACACA
>NC_068983.1:102274194-102279149 GCF_001194135.2 Octopus bimaculoides
TATATAATATTATATTATATTCTTTTATACAGCTGTGACCATGCTGGGGCACCGCCTGTGACA
This sequence comes from Octopus bimaculoides, assembly GCF_001194135.2. Taxonomy (NCBI): domain Eukaryota; kingdom Metazoa; phylum Mollusca; class Cephalopoda; order Octopoda; family Octopodidae; genus Octopus; species Octopus bimaculoides. Next base: position 102,274,258 of record NC_068983.1, read on the forward strand.
GGGGCTGTGTGTGTATGCGTATGTATGTGTGTTTACGCACACACACATACACACTTTTGTATACATACACATACACATACAATAATGGAGGGAAAATGGTAGCTAAAATGATCAGTACAAAAATAAACGAAAAATTATATGAACAAAGTTTGGCTGTTTCTCTTACAACGTCTAAAATTATTTGACCTTCATAGTTTAAGCCTTTTGGGCGATTATATAAGAACACAGCTTCTAGCCGTAATTTTCTTATTTTTTTTCTACATATATATATATTCGTAATCCTTCAGTTCCATTTATTTTATCTGTCGCCCCTTTATCTATTTGCTCTATTATGTTATGTTAGTGAATGCTACTTTTTTTAGCTGAATTTTTTGTTTAATTCTAATTCTTTGCTGTTGAAATGTCATTCACGTCCACTGGGACTTCTTAATTTGACTTTCGGCCTGTTTCTTCTGTTACATCTTTTACTTCCTCTCTCGCTCTCTCTTTTATCTCTTTCACTCTATATGTGCATGTTCACGTGTTTATGTCTATGTATGTATATATGTAAATGTGTGTGTGTGTGTGTGTGTGTATAATAATAATAATAATAATAATAATAATAATAATAATAATTATTATTATTACTTAACGTCCGTTGTCCATGCTGCTATGGATAGGCCGGTTTGACCAGGGCTGGCAAGCCGGGCGTGGGTCGGGGACTGCTAACCTCAGTCTGATTTGACATGGTTTCCGTCTACCAAATCCACTCACAAGGCTTTGGTCGGCCCGAAGCTATAGTAGAAGACACCTGCCCAAAGTGCCACGTAGTGGGACTGAACCCGGAACCATGTGATTGGTAAGCAAGCTACTTACCACACAGCCACTCCTGCACCTGTATATATACTCTACAAAAAGCATTGAAAAGGGGTGGGGGGGCTAGACTCTTTTTCTGCAGATATTTGGTAACACGACAAGGTGAAAGTTTGTCGGTTTTCAAGAGAAGTCTCTACTAGTTAGTTTTGATGTGTTCTTTGAACTGTGAGATGTCAGTTTACCTGGAAAGAAACAATGCAATTATTAACAAGAAGGTTTGAAATGAATTCATGCAAGATTTCACAGCTCTAGCATCACTCCTTCATAGTCAGCATTTGAACCTTTCAGCCCACCCTCGTATAGTTACTTACTCGAACGTAAAATCTGTATTGACAAACTGTTCATATTTAGTTTTTGCAGGAAGCGAACAAATTCTTTCTCTTCCTACTACAAAAAATACACCTTCGGATGCATCAAATCTTATTTGGAACAGAAACAACCACTAAAATGATTTTTTGTCTTTTTCGTAATTTTCTGTCATTTTATCGTATTCTACATTCTGAAACATTTATAACTCGCATTAAAAGAAAAAAAAAATCTTCCCTCCTTTATTGCATTTTTCAGAAAAATTAAAATTTTGAAAAGTATATCTTTCAAGCGACATTTTCAGTCATTTATTTAAACTTTCTCTGCTAAATCATCAAATTCAATTATATGAAACAGATGGGTTTTGAGATTTAAATTTGGTAATTTTCCAATATTTTAATTCTTGTGTATGAGGAGCCCACTGAAATTGAAATATCCCCCGCCTTATGGTCTAAATCCGGTCCTGCTTGTTATTACTTCCAAATATTATTGTGGTGTTCCAATTGTTTGCAAGATGTCCAATAGCAAATTACAAGTGGTTGGATGATTTTATCTAATTGTATTGCTTTGATAGTCCGGCCATGCTTTCATACTACAATTCAATATGTCATTTTATTGATGATTACCTGCTCTACACAGCCTTAAACGTCCTCCTTCTCCCCACCTTGTTATAATATCGTTTGCAGAATGAAACACTCAATGCATATATACATGCATACATACATACATACATACATACATGCATGCATGGTGATTGTCTACTCCTTACACAGAGTTTGACCACCTCCTGCACCTATACCTTAGCCCTTTCATGGCATTTGATGTGGCTTTTTAAACCAGACAATGTTTTGAAAAAACACCCACACAGATTGCACCTCTGATTTGTACTACCAATACCTGCAGGTAAATTCTGCTCATTGTGGATCCTAACATGTCTTTTAAGATCCCCCATTGGATTTTCAAGCCCTCTGGCACACACCACATTCAAACGTGTGCACAGACATATAATCAGAATAGCTGGTTGAAGTTTGCTTTCCATGGGTTCAATACATACATACATACATACATACATACATACATACATACATACATACACACATACATACATACATACATACATACAGGATGTGCTGGCTACTGGATACTATCGTTTTTAGCGTCTGTGGTTTTGTTATTTGTTGGTTAATTTATGCAAACAACAACAACAACAACAATGCGATTGAAATCGAAAAAATGTGGCATCTCAAGACGGTTACAATACCAGTGATTGTAAGGGTACTTGGAATGATCAAAAAAAGGAACTGAAAATTATTTGAGGATGATCCCTGGCTTATCCATGACAGAAGTGCAAAAGATCGTCTTCACTGGTACGTCACACGTATTGAGAAGAGCATTGTCGCTGTGAATTTTCTTTCCTCCCCCCCTTTCTTTTCTTTATTTTCTTTCTTTCATTTTTCATCTTTCCTTTTTCTTTCTGTCTTTCTTTCCCCTTTTCTTTCTATCACATGACTTTGTGATTGAACAATCTGGTGTCTTTACTTTAGTGGCCTACCAGTGTATACGGTGACTTTATTTGCCCTAGGTGCCGGGAGGACACTTAGCAAGAAATGGAAACAAAGTTGAACGAAGAGAACAACAACAACAACAACAAGAATTTGGTGAAGTATAAAATCTACAAAACTTCTGACACCCAGAAATGCAGACTCTGTGAAAAGAAAGTGAGAAACGTAACCTATTTGTAAGTGGATGTGAGAGCCTTGTGCAGAAAGAATACAATGTACCTTCATTGGCGTTTTATATCGTAAATAACAATACGAACTAGCAAAGAATTTGTTATGAGTATGTACCTGGTAAAGTAATTCAGCAGAATGGGTAAACAAGGATGTTCTGGGATTTCGATTTTGTGACTGACAGAGTAATTCCTGATGCGAGAACAACCTTGCCTAGTTTTCGTGATTCTAATGGGGTCCAAAGGTCATGCCATGTGAAGTACAGGTGACTATCAAAATGATGAAAAAGAAAAAAACAAAGCTGATGGACCAGACAAAATTGTTATTGAGATGATAAAAACGGTAAAGGAATATGAAATTAGAAAACTGATAGATGTAATAAACAAGATCTTTGATGAAGGAAAATTTCTTGAAGATCCAAGTAAATCTATCTCTATTGCATTCCTGAAGAAATCAGAAGCGGTGGCCTGTGAACAGTATCGCACGACGAGTCTCATGGGTCATGTTACAAAGATCATTCTGAGAATTTTACTTCTGCGGGCAAGAAGCAGAATAACACGAGATTGGAATTGAACAGTTTAGCTTTGTAAAGGGCGCTGGTACTAGGAATGCTATTCTTGTATTGAGAACGATAACGGAGCGGGCGGTGGAGATGCAAAAAGACATCTTCATGTGTTTCGCAGATTATACAAAGGCCTTCGGCAAAATAAAACATGACATATTATTTGAAGAACTCAGTACCCTTGATCTGAATGGGAAAGACCTGCAAATCTTGCAGGACCTGTATCGGAACAAATGAGCGTGCATAAAGGTGGATGGAGAATGCAGTGTATACACTAGCAGCGATCGCGAGTTCAGGAGAGGTTACATTTCATTTAAATATTGTTATCCCTTTCTAGTTTACGGGAAATATATCCATGCATAAGCTTTGTTGTGGTATGTATGTATGTATGTATGTATGTATGTGTGTATGTGTGTATGTATGTATGTATGTATGTATGTGTGTATATATATATATGTGTGTGTGTGTGTTTGTATGTATGTATGTATGTATGTAAGTGCGTGCGTGCGTGTTTATATGTATGTGTGTGTGTATGTATGTATATATGTATATATGCATATATGCATGTATGTACGTGCGTATATATATGTGTGTGTGTGTGTGTGTGTATGTATGTATGCATGTATGTATGTATGTTGCGGGTACTCTATGAATACGTGTGTATTCTGTTGGCGGATGTAGATATATGTATGATCGTTTGTGCGTATGTGAGTATATACATTGTATGTATACAGGTGTGCGTATGCGCATATATATATATATATTTGTGTGTGCACGCGCACCCTTGTGTGGGTGCATGTACGTGCGTGTTTGAGTACGTGTTTGTGTGATGGCAACGGCAGAAGGCGCTGAAGATGGTATTGATGGAATAGGTTTTCTTGTTTATCTCTGACTTCAGAGTCTCCTGTCTATTTCCAGTGTATAGAACATCTTTTGTGTCCTTTAATCAATGCAAGATATTAATTACAGTGGAATGGAGTGGAGATAAAGAGGAAAAGGGCCGGAGTGGTGTGGTGGGTCGTTGAAACTGCAGCAATTTTGGTGTGGAGAGTGGCGTATGGTCGTGGGAGATAGTACGTAGAGTGATGGTGTCAGGGAGAAACGATGTGAGAGAGTTTTGTGTTCTTATGGCGTTGGCGAAGGAATAGGGTGGTACGGTGGCGGTGATGGTGATACCAGTGAGAGAACTGGCGCATTGAGAGGCGAGAAGTGGAGAAGTGGTAAAGTGATGGAGATGAGGAAACTGTGAAGGTAGGGCAATAGCGTGGGCGATGTAGTCTGAGGAAGAGAAGATGGTAGCAGTGTGGAGTTGTTATGTATGTGTGAGTGTGTATGTGTGTGTGCGCGCGTGTGTGTGTGTGTGTGTATGTGTGTGTGAGAGAGTAAGGGAGAGGGTGAGAGAGAGAAGGTGGGCGACAGACAGAGAGAGATGGAAGGAG
>NC_068983.1:102284637-102286918 GCF_001194135.2 Octopus bimaculoides
ATATATATATATATATATATATATATATATATATATAAACGAAGAAAGTTAATGGTTCTACAAGAAAGAGGGGGAGAGAAGAGAAATAGAGGAGAGAAGGCGGAATAATTGGAGAAGAGAATGAGAAACTTGAAAATTCGTTCATTTCCATTTCATTCAATATCAGTGGAATTGAATGCTCATCAACGACGCGCTTTTCAGCGATTTTTTTGGGGCCCAAATCAAGATATGGTGGCCTCTCTGAATTTACGAATATGTGCTGACGAAACATACGTCATGAGTTAAACAATAATACTACTGCTTAAGGCGGTTAGCTTATTTCATTTACTGGCTACTAAGGTCTATTGAGTCATTCAGAGCAGGACTCCCCCTAACCATCTGGTTGCGGACTAGTCCTGGACCGTAGATCATTTGGTACCGGGCCGCACAGAAAGAATAGATTTTAAAAATTTCATTATTAGTTTATTGATTATTGCAGTCTACATATGTAATAATGACGCAAGGCCTAGTGGTTAGGGTGTTGCACTCACGATCATGGTTTCAATTCCTGGTACGTTGTGTTCTTGAGCGAGACACTTCATCTCACCTTCTGCGATCACTTCAACACCTGACGTGTGTTACACTGTGGACCTATTAAGACAACGTCTATCTGATGGAGGGAGTTAGCTAATGTACAGCACAAACATTTGATCATTATAAACAAACCATATGTGCAGCTTGTTCAACAAGAAATTGCAGAACCATCTTTCTCGGATTGCGGGGAACTACCACCACTATGATATATGTAATTATTAAATTATATATTATGCACTTTATTATGCTTTGTCATGCGCCTAATCCCTCAGTCTGTGGGGACATTGTTTTGAATGGAATCGGTCCACGGTGCGAAAATAATTAGGAACCGCTGATTTAGAACTTAACCCTTTAGTATTCAGATTAGTCTATCTAATGTAATGCTTATTTATTCATATTGTTTAAAATTAATCATGCATTATCTTGTAGCTTTGAGATCTCAACGATGTGACTGTATATTTTTAAAATGACATTGTACAGTAGGTATGAGAGATTGGATCTGGCCAGTTTGAATCTAAAACAGGTGAAATATTTGGGCCTGATACGGCCGGTTAAAAAGTGAAAGGGTTAAATGTTTTGAACAGGGCCAGAGCAAAATGCTTGTCACAAGAAGGGGCATGTTAATAGCATTGTAGGTCCTCAGGGAAAAGCAATGCACTGAGACAGGCAGTACTTTATTGAGTGAAAACCACAGACTACATACATTACATAGATTAGTATTGGAGTCCTAGACCCGTGTGATCCCGGGCAACTAGTTCAGTGTGCCCAGGCCTCAAGACGGCACTGGTAATAAGATCACACACCACTGACCATATCTCTACGGTTTTTTTGTGACATATCCATTTGAGAAAACCTCCTATAGTTCTTGAGAACTGGAAGAAAGACACGAGGAGTGTGTGTGTGAGAGAGAGGGGGAGAGAGAGAGAGAGGGAGATGAAGAGAGAGAGAAAGTGAGAGAGAAAGAGAAAGGGAGCGAAAGAGAAAGAGAAAGGGGGGCGAGAGAGATAGAGAGAGAAGAGAGACAAAGAGAAAGTGAGACAGAGAGAGAGAAAGAAAGACAAAGAGAAAGAGAGAGAGAGAGAGAGAGGGGTGGGGGAGAAAATAGAAGTAAAATAAAAGTTCCTTTTCTTTCATATTCATTGCACAACAAGTAAATTATTAGCATCGTGCTCTGTACTAACCAATATATACGTTTGTGTTTGCTTAAGTATGCACACACACTGGCAAGCACACAAACACATACACTTGCACGTAGACACATACCCACACATATATACATATATACATATATACATACATGCATACGTATATATACATAAAAGCTCATTGGATTAAATAAAAGTGCAAACATATTCTTTCTGTACTAGTGGAGCGCAGAAAAAAAGAGAAAGGAAGTCTCCTGACAGACTGTTTTACTGTTTGTTGAACGTTCTTCAGAGAAGACGTACTTGGCTTCCTCCTCCCAATCAATCGCATAGACCAGTCGCTTATAAAGCAGTCGTGAATTAGACTAGCACCGCAACGAACCTTTCAAGTACATATAAATCCAATTAGGCTATCCACCATAATGCTAACCTAATTCACGACTGCCTTCTTACAAGTAGTAGACTTGTGCTATTGATTAGGGAAAGAAAGCAGGGCCTCTGTTCTGTGGAGCGGTTAACAAACCATGCAACGGTCTGTTATATATATATATATATATATATAT
>NC_068983.1:102287531-102293087 GCF_001194135.2 Octopus bimaculoides
TATATATATATATATATATATATATATATATGTATGTATGTATGTATGTATGTATATGTATGTATGTATATGTATATGTATGTATGCATGTATGTATGTATATATGTATACACGTATAAACAACTAGAGAAAAAATTATATACCCAACACTTCCAAGCATTTTGGAAAGAATCACATTAACAACACAAAAATTGAAATGAGATCTATCCAAGAAAACGCCGCTAACATCAACAGCCTTATCACATGTTGAACCACCCCATGTTACGTAAACATCCCATGTTATGTAAACCAGTCCATATTACGTAAACGAAAGCAAACTAATTGATAGACCCTCTCCACTGAAAGAACATATCCGTTATTCTCGTAATAAACGTTGTCACCATTGGTGATCAGAAGAAACGTTTTTGTAGTAGGTGAGGTAAAAGATGCAAATCCTCAGCCGGGATAAAAACAAAAGCCAGTTTCTTTTTGGAGTTCATTAACAAGTTGTAGTCATAGTCATAATCATTTTTGAGCCAAACTCCATGATGTACATGTGTGTGTGTGTGTGTGTGTATGTGTGTGTGTGTGTGTGTGTGTGTGTGTGTGTGTGTGTGTGTGTGTGTGTGTGTGTGTGTGTGTGTGTTTACTTATAAAGGTTACTGTATGTATACATACATACATACATACATACATGTATGTGTGTGTGTGTGTACATACATTCACACATACATATCCATATATGTCTATTTGTGTGTGTATGTGTGTGTGTGTGTGTGTGTGTGTGTGTGTGTGTGTGTGTGTGTGTGTGTGTGTGTGTGTGTGTGTGTGTGTGTGTGTGTGTGTGTGTGTGTGTTTATGCTACTAAATGAGAATTTATGCGTATTTCCACATGGTATCTTGGCTTTTATACTCAGTCTCCTGGGAATCTAGCGTCACAAATGGTACATATTTGGAGTTAGGGTAACGCTGGAAATGTTACTATACCACTTTAGTCCTCCATCGTACTGCGCAAATTTAGAACACCCTATAACATACTGTCTTTCTGTTTGAGTGTGATGTTTAACTGCTGGGGAACAATTTCTCCGGATTCCCTCAATATTTTGTTACTTCTTGGGCGAAATACTCTTGTATTGAAATATTTCTACGTTAATGTGTCTTCAAAGCGAAGAACTCTCTCTCATACTGATTGGGAGAAATGGAAAGAAGACAGGAAAATGACTGGAATAACAAATCGAGAAAATTTAGTGACACCTCCCGTATTGAAAATGATGTGTGGTGCGTCGGATTTCACCAGTGCTCCAAAATCAGGGTGTCGTCCCAGCATGGCTGGAGCTCCGTCCGAACAAACTGAAGAAACCATATTCCACGAAAGCCCATTGTCTCTGAAGAATTCATCCACGAGTTTCTTCACGCCAGCTGCCTTGGTTGTTGTTAGAGGCTTACAAAATAAAAAAAAAAATCTTCCTTTATCACGTCGTATTTTACATAGCACCCGAATACAACAAGCGAGCTTAGATTGAAAACGTCGGCGGTCTCATCGAGCTGGAGGCTGATTTTTGCTGGGCTTGAAATCAGAACTGCAACTACTTGAGCCAAGATGTCATCGCTCAAGTCGTATATTCTGCTGCTGATAATGTCATTTGAAAGAGGAATTTGGGATAACTTATCTTCAGCTGCTTTTTCCAGCATGATATTCGCCATCTTCAACGCAGCTGGTTTTACAAGTGTTTCACCAATGGTATGTAGTTTGCCTTGCTTTGCGATCAGGTACGCAACTTCGTACGATGCCGTGAGGATCAGTTTGTTGATGGGTACAAAATCGAGAACAGGCAGAGTAGCCTTTTCATCGAATCTGATTCTCTTTACCTTGAATTCAGCGAGCGTTGTCTTCTTGCATTTCTAATCTCCATGGAGCTTTAGGAAGTGATCCCATAGTTTTACCGGTGCTAGACTAGAATTGCTCAACTTAGCATTGTAAATCATGCACTGAGGACGCTAACTCACATCACGTTCCTTTATACACGTGAATCCATATTGTACGTATTCGTCGAGCATCTTTCTTTTTTTGATCGACATAGTATTAAGGGCTTGAAATATTACAAGAAAATCACAAATGACGTACAATCACAACAGCCACAAGTGGACTACTGAGCGCACCAAGTTCCCTGCAGCACAGATATCAAAGCCAAGCGATGTGGCGTGATCAGCTGCAGCCAATGATGGCCAAGTGGAGCGTGATGTCACGAATAATACGAGTGGGCTGAACGGGACGAACAAACACACATAAGCTGGGCCGATATCTGCTTTGTTCGAAACGCTTTAAAATTTACTTTATTTATTTATAAGTTAATATTTTAAAATCAAATTTTATATTGTTATCGTAATTTATCGTTTAATAAACTAGTTTATCACGGAAATTTATTTTGTGTAACAAATTTTTACTAAGCAACTAAATATTTGTAATCTAACACGGCGAAGAAAGCGGCGAGCTGGCAAAAAGACGGTGAGCTGGCCGAAACGTTAGCACGCCGGACGAAAGGCTTAGCGGTATTTCGTCTGTCTATACGTTCTGAGTTTAAATTCCACCGAGGTCGACTTTGCTTTTCATCCTTTCGGGGTCGATAAATTAAGTACCAGTTGCGTACTGGGGTCGATCTAATCGACCGGCCCCCTCCCCCAAAATTTCGGGCCTTGTTTCTAGTGTAGAAAAGAATCTAACACGGCGAAGAAAAATTGTGTGTTGCCAAATTGCGGGCAACCGATTTTTTGACGGCTGACAAAAACGACCCGATATTGCTAGTGTGAACTGGACTATACTGTGTGTCTTAACCCCTGCTGAACCTGTGAGACTGACTAACGAAACCCTGGGGTTCGATCGAACCCAGGTTAAGAACCACTGATATATTTGATCTGGCTTTTACGTCGAAATTGTGATATAGTGCGATTTATCATAAAATCATACTTAGTTATTGGTTTCAAATTTTGGCACAAAGCCAGCAATTTCTGAGGAGAAGCAAATCAATTACATCGACCCCAGTGCTTAGCTGGTACTTACTTTATCGACCCCGAAGGATGAAAGGCAAATGCGACCTCGGCCGAATTTAAACCCAGAACATAAAGACGGTCGAAATGCAGCTAAGCATTTTGGCCGTCTAATGATTCTGACAGCTCGCCGCCTTATTCCTATTTAGCTATTGCTGTCATTTTTTCAGTTTAAGTCGAGGTCAGCCACGATTAAACATTCTTATTATCGCAGGTTTCAAGATATGGTGACTCGGATTATTTGTATTCCCAACCACGCAATAGTAAAAAACACAAAGTGTATTAATCCTGGGATTAATGGAATAGCTCGAACGTCGGACGGCATGTCTTGCGCAATGTGTTCCGACTCTGTGTATTCTGACTGAAAATCCCTCTCAGCCATCAAAAAACGTAACACTTTTGTCAAGAGCTGCAATTGACAAATTATATCAGCAATTTGAGAAACCATTAGAAACAAGATCGACTGACACCACCACGCCATATCGATAATTTAATTTCTATTATAATCCTGTTGTTGAAGTGCAACTTACATGTATACATATATTTTAGTTTTAGCAAAATGCTTATAAAGAAGCTTTTTATAGCATGATATTGTACGAGAATTCTTTTCAATGCCCATTGCGAGTCATCGAATAACCTGCAGCATAGTAAAGGTATACCTTTGATACTTAGGTCATAGGTTCACCATAACTGACTTTAGCGGTTGTTCATTGGGTCTTTCATGACTTTCCTCTCGAGCTTTTAAATAAATTTGTAGCTAACTAAATGTCCTCACACCCTACTAGAAACTGTAATCAGTTAGATGCCCACAAATCATATCGCTTCTGTCTTAAAAAGTTTAGAAAGAAAGAACACATTCGGTAATCTTCTAGACATACATAAATAGGACGGTCACAGCTGGAACGTTTATAGTAGGTTACTTTGCTCACTGTGGAGGCGCAATGGCCCAGTGGTTAGGGCAGCGGACTCGCGGTCATAGGATCGCCGTTTCGATTCCCAGACCGGGCGTTGTGAGTGTTTATTGAGCGAAAACACCTAAAGCTCCACGTGGCTCCGGCAGGGGATGGTGGCGAACCCTGCTGTACTCTTCCACCACAACTTTCTCTCACTCTTACTTCCTGTTTCTGTTGTGCCTGTAATTCAAAGGGTCAGCCTTGTCACACTGTGTCACGCTGAATATCCCCGAGAACTATGTTAAGGGTACACGTGTCTGTGGAGTGCTCAGCCACTTGCACGTTAATTTCACGAGCAAGCTGTTCCGTTGATCGGATCAACTGGAACCCTCGACGTCGTAAGCGACGGAGTGCCAACACACTTTGCTCACTGATGATCTATTACTGAATAACATAATCAAAATACTCGTTAGTTAGTCACCCCCACCACTACTACTACTACTACTACTACTACTACTACTACTACTACTACTACTGCTGCTGCTGCTACTACTACTACTACTACTACTACTACTACTACTACTACTACTACTACTACTACTACTACCACCGGTTCTTGCAGAAGTGTAACCGTGTCTTTGAAGTCAAGTGTATTTTCCATAGATATTTGTGTAACGTCGATGAGACAGCAGATACAAACTCTTTTAAATGCAAGCAGTCACTGCAACGAAATCAAAGATTTAAATATATCCTCATTACCACTTCTCACTTCCAAATCATCATATTTCAGCTCAGAAGATAATATTTTCGTTTATATTAAGTGACCACATCACAACTATCTTTATCAAATTTAGTGAAGGCCTGCTATGGTTTTCAACCATTCGTTCAGCTCACTTGAGTCGAAAATAAATGTATTTTCTTTAGCTTACGAATATTTAAGACTTACATATAGTAAAACACTAGGAACTGTAACAAGAATACATAACGTGACAAACATTTATGTTAATTTATTAATTACAAAAATAATTTCACCACGTTTTGCGATGGTACTTGGCAAGATGTCTACAAGATGCACACTTTACAACAAAGATTGTTTAGAGTGATGAAGCTCTATCTAAATTTCATGGCTCAGTTAACTGCCACAGATGCATCTACTTCGGATTTGAGAATCCGCATATTACGGAAGGACATTACGTTAATTTATCAGGAGTTACAGCATGGTCCGGTTTATCATCAAAGGGAGTAATTGCACTATTCTTTTTTGACAGTCTTGTGGCTGATCCCATTTACTCGAACTTGCGACAATCTCTCATGTAAGGCATTCATTAGGACTTTAGCGAGATGGTGCACCCCACACTACCATAGCCATGGTATTAAAAGCAGCCATTGAACAAGAATGCGCACAAATACCGAATGAAATGCTTCATGATGTTTGCAATATCCCTGCATCACATTATCAGCAGTGCCTGGACCAGAATGGCCATCAGGTTGAAAAAGGTGTCCTTAAAAGAATTAAATTCTGTCTGCAGATTCTACGAAACTTTCAAAATGGACTATACGTTAATAAACACAAACTTCATAATAATTCAATGTGAGTAGACATTCTTGGGGAACTTACACACACACACACACACACACA
>NC_068983.1:102293372-102295190 GCF_001194135.2 Octopus bimaculoides
TATATATATATATGCATATAAGAAGGGATGACCGAAAGGTGGACATCTAATATGCTAGAAAGAGGTCATCAACGACCCAACCACAAAGAAAAATAATGTTCTCCAGAAAAAAAATTCCGCAATGTATATATATATGCATGTATATATATATATATATATATATATGCTTGCATATATGTATGTATGTAAAAAGGGTAGAAGGGTAAAGGCTCCCTTCGGTCATGAATGACCATGGGGTTGCATCTAGAAAGTTCCCCGCCGAGGCACAAATCTGGGCAAGATTGTTTTCTGGAAGACCAGCAATCGCCCATGCATACCAGCCTCTCCTCTCCACGCCATCAAAGTTATCCAAGAGAAGGACACAGGCCGATACAGCTTGGCACCAGTGACGTAGTAACTCGTTTCTACAGGTGAGTGAAATGGAGTAACAAGAAATAAATCATCCCGAATCCGTCGGGAGGATTGCCTCACTACCTTTCTTTACTCGAGAGCATACGCTTGGGTGTCTAGACTTAGAGAATGACATTTACTTGATTTCTCAGAATGTTCAAGACATGCAGAGAAAGATAGACATGCAGAAGTAATAGCGAAGCCGAAACTAAGAGTTAACGTCAGGCATAGATCATGAAAATTGGAAGCAATGACTCTGACTCTATAATGGACAAAAAAATCTTATGTTGGACGAAGTGAAACGTTTTACATATCAAAGAAGAGTATGGTCAACAACTAGAGGTACAGAGGAGATCATCAAACGAGATTTGGAAAAGCGAGACAAGTGTTTAATATTTTAAAGCTTATGTGGAGAGTAAAGGCTCTGTCCAAACGAATTAAGTCGAGAATTTTCAATATCAGCGTCAAATCCGTTCTGCTATATGGTGCTAAGTCATGGCAAATGAACACAAATGTTCTTAGCTCCAAACATTCATGAACAGATGCCTGAAACATTAGAGAAATTACGAGCAACAAAAATGTTTTTGCCGAAGACAAGTAGGAGCAACAATGGCGAGATATTAAGATTAGAAGGGTGTTTGGACTGTTTCATCGTTCCAAAAAGTCACGACTGTTTTTTGTTATTTGTCTATGAAATGTCCCTTAAAGCATCACCCTCATGGTAAATAAACAAACGAGTATTATATGATTACGGCGATGACGACGATAACAATGTTGATGAAAAACATGAGAGCGAAGATAATACTGATGGTAGTGGAAATGATGGTCATTTTGCATGGTAATGACGGTGGTGGTGGTGGTGGTGATGATGATGGTGTTGGTAATGATATTGATGATGATGATGATGATGATGATGATGATGGAGAGGAGGATAGAAGGATAAGAAGAGAAAGTCAAAGTCGAGTAGCAGAGAGAGATATTTTGAGGGTGTTACTTTTTTTTTTTTACATTTTTCATTTTCCTTTCTTTACCCCGCATCCCCGGCTCTCAAACAATTTTCACTCACTTTAACTATTCTACCTTCTCTGTCTCCAGCTCTCTTTCTTTCTTTCTTTCTTTCTTTCTTTCTTTCTTTCTTTCTTTCTTTCTCTCTCTCTCTCTCCCTCTCTCTCCCTCGCACGCACGCACACACACACACACACGCGCGCGCGCTCGCGCGCTCTCGCTTTATTGTTCTTTTCAAACATATCTAAAAATACTCTATTTTCATTTAATATAACATTAAACAACGAAGATTAAGTGAGCGTATGTCTCTCTGCACTTTCGTCTCCCTCTTCCCTCTCTTTCTCGCAAATGCACGCATATACTTTCCCTCCATTTCGTATCTCACACTTAAGCGGATACACCTAAATACATTCACATCACACA
>NC_068983.1:102295900-102299242 GCF_001194135.2 Octopus bimaculoides
TTCTTTTCTGCTCTAGGTATAAGGCCTGAAATTTTTGAGGAGGGGGCTGGTCAATTAAATCGACCTCAGTACGCAACTGGTACTTAATTTATCGACCCGGAAAGAATGAAAGGTAAAGTCGACCTCGGTGGAATTTGAACTCAGAACGTGAAGACAGACGAAATACCGCTAAGCCTTTCGCTCAGCGTGCTCACGTTTCTGCCAGTTCGCCGCCTTAAGAAAAAAAGAGGATTCAAAATAGAAGAAACTATTTATTTCCAATAGATGCATGAATGTAATTTGAGTCTAGGTCTGGAGTTTGCTATGAAGTCATATTGAGGATACTGATGACTTTGATTTTGCCTGGGATTGGACAAATGTGTCTGTTTATTGCAGGTTATAACTCTTTTATTGTTCTGGGGTTTTTTTCAACTCAAATTCCTGTGATGTATCATGATACATTTTACGTCACGCAGATCGATCTGGGCAGCAGCTTTCCCAAGAAGTCATATTAAGCTGTAGTTTTCGTGAGTACATCAACTTATCCTTATACCTAAGGATGGAACTTCTTTAATCGCAGTATCCCTCTGCTGGTTGGCCACACAAAAGAATTTCTGGAAGGCGATAATCTTTCATTCGTACATGTCCTACCCAATTGCGCTGAACTTTCAATAGCATACTTTTGATACCGGAGATATCACAGTTTTCTAAAATTTTGACATTTGATATATTGCCATTTTATGATGCAGATATTGCGCAGACAGCACATGTGAAAGGGCTTACGTCTCTTTATGTGTCTGTAGTTGGGAGTCCATACTCCTGCCCCGTACAAAAGTGTGTTCATAATACAAGATTTGTATACCCTTATTTTAGTTTTTTAAAAAAATTGATGTATATTTATATATATATATAACTTTATTCAATTGATACATTATTTTATACACATTCACACAAATTCGAATCAATACATATATATATATATATATATATATCCACACACACACACACACACACACACATACACATTTACGTACATACACGCTTACATAGACGTGAGGGTGCGCCTTTAGTTTGTATAATGTTGTTTCTTGTTTCATATGTTTGGTTTTGTTATAATTTGTATGTTCAATGGAACTGGTGTAACTGATACATTTCTTTCTCATTGCCTTCATAAAGAGGCTAAGTTAATCCCTGGCGAGGTATAAGCTCAGAACGTGGAAGCTTAGATATGAATCCCTTTAATAATGTTTTGCTTACTTTAGACTAAGGCTAGACGTTTCTTGGTAAACGGTGTAATAATATTCTAGTAGCTCACCCTCGTACGCAACTGTTACTTGTCTTGTGCTGGTTTCTCTTCATTAGGTACAAGAACAATTGTTCTAGAGGTCTTTTAGTCGACTACAATGAATCAAAAGAAAAATGTATTTATATAGGCACAAGACCTCAAATTTCGCCGAAGTGAATAGTTGATCATATCAACCCCAGGACGTGACTCGTAGTTTATTTTATCGGGAGGTGATTTTGAACTCAGAATGCAAGAAGCTGCAACAAAAATTCTTCGATGCTGTAATGATTCTGCCAAGTCACTGTCCTAACTATAGTTAGGACACTTGATAAGCCAAGCGAGGGGGCGTTCTACGTAGTTGCTTTACCAGTAAGAAACAGCCAGTAATCAAATGTCCTTCGAATTGTGCCTATAGTCCTCAGAAAGGAAGATGTTGAATGATTATAGTCTTAGCTCTATTTTACCTGGGGATAAAAACAAAATAAAACTCGCCTGAATGCTTTTGATAATAGATCTGCTCAATCGCTGCAGTGACAACTGATATTTGAAGGAACTTCCTCGTGGTCACTCGATCCGCTAGAAATAGCAATGAAGTGTCCCTCAAAGGACACCCTACCATCTGAAAAATAGAAACACTGGAGAATACAGTTCACAGTACTGCATACCTGAAAACATCAGAAATTATCACAAATGAATTGCATTTTATCATAGCTCTTTTCGATCTCAGCTAAACTGGATCTAATAAACTACAACTACAATAACTGGTTTATTATTTTTTTTATTAATATACGAAAGGCAAAGTCGACAAAAGACTAGATAAAAGTTTAGAACGTTGAGAACAAAGTCTCTAGATTTTGCTTTACTGTTTTTGCATCCAAACTTCTCTTATTTATTTATTTATCTATGTATTTATTTAATCAGTTAGTTATGTACATATTTATTTAGATTAGAGAGATCGATGTAGACTTTGAGGGAAGTCCTCAGCGGACCAAAAATGCGAATTGGTTTAGATTCTTGACAAATGCAGATTCAGTTACAGCGGTAATACTCTTGAGGAATTTTCAACTGTTTCAACTGATTAACGCTAACTCACATATGACACACAGGTAATCGGACGAAAGAACCAGCGAAGGAGCTTTCGCACGCTTGCTCAGCTTAATAAACTTAATAAAATCTTCCAAGTTCACTCCACTACCTTACACAAGTGTTGATTTTATACCTTTTATTTAATTCTCGCAAGGAAATTTAAAAACATTACCATTTGTTCATTATATGCCACTCGATATTGCAATCAGTGTTGCAATCAGTGCAACATCTTACTGGATCTAATCTTCATTATGTAATTCAGTAGTAGTGAAGAGTGTTCATCATAAACACAACATCAGAAATAGAATATAGACTGTTGAAATTCCGGATGGTAAATTAGCTTCTTTTTAATGGTTCGTTATTTGAAACTCTTCAAAGTACCATAAAAAGAATAAATCACTTACGGCTGGTGATTAAATATATCCGAAAGCTGGTAAATTCTAGAAACTCGGTAACCAATACCTGATACACTGATGAAGCGAATTAACTGCCAGCCTCGAAACTAAACCTGAATGATAGCAGATGATTTGCATTCATAACCCACGAACTGCCCTTCAGTATTTTACTCCTTATGCATTTACATTTATGTGCACATTTACAGTTTTCCCCTTTTCACCCCCGCCACACACATATAAGCGTGTGTGTATGTGTGAAGGCACACAGCCTAATGATTAGGGTGCTGTACACACAGTCACGAGGTCGCAATTTCAATTCCCAGACCGGCTGCGAGTTGTGTTCCTGAGTAAAACACTTCATTTAATGTTGCTCTAGTCCATTCAGCTGCAGTTTCGTTCAGTGTAAATGTTGGTCTGCCTTTCTAGATAGCCGCCACGGTTTATGCGGGCAGGCCAACGATGCGAGAAGCTAAAACAATGCGAAGCCCATTGCGATTAGCAGTGTATAATAACGCCTGGTATTCTTCTCTATACCGTAATACAGTGACACACACACACACACACACACACACACACACACACACACACACACACACA
>NC_068983.1:102299961-102309524 GCF_001194135.2 Octopus bimaculoides
TATATATATATATATATATATATATATATATATATATATATATATGCCCCCCAAAAGTGGCTGACGATGCTACTGTAGGTTATAGCCCCAGGAAGGCATCACCAGCCAGACTTGATACACACGGACATGAATTTCTGGGTATTGACCCGTCATCAGCGTGTGACAACCACCGCCTGGCCATGGGAAGTGATTCTCAGTGCAAACACATATACTTTTTCCAGTGAAGAAAAGTCACTGATCTCGAAAAAGGAGAAACAAGCAATAATAAATCTCTGAGATTTCTTCCTGGGGCTATAAGCTGCAGTAGCATCGTCCCTAATGGGTCACCCACTTTTAGGTGACAAATATGCATCACGATGTCGTGCTGCTGCTGTTTATATGTCGCTCAGAGATTTATTATTGCTATACATACATACATACATACATACATACATACATACATACATAATAGTTGTCTGGGCTATTCAGAAATGTCTACTCCGAGTTGAGTACCTCTGTAATATCTGATAGCTTCCTAAGAACCTTAACGTGAAGTATAGGTATAATGCATTCTAACAAATGTTTATTAAGTCTCTTATGCTGAGGCAGGAATACACACACACACACACACACACATGCACACATTCACTCACACACATTCACACACACACGCACACGTACACACACACATGTATATACATATATATATATACATGCATTATAAATATGTGTGTATATATTCATATGTACATATATATATAAATACGTATATATACGCACACATATAATGTATATCTATGAGTAATTAGGTGTTTATAGCGTCTTAAGTAATGCGGAGCCGATGGAACCTGTTACTTGATACAACTAAATGCGTCGAATGCTATTTTCTTTTGTTTGTTCACATTTTTTGCATACCCATCCATCCAACTATCCATCCATCCAACTATCCATCCATCCAACTATCCACCCATCCAACTATCCATCCATCCAACTATCCATCCATCCAACTATCCATCCATCCAACTATCCATCCATCCAACTATCCATCCATCCAACTATCCATCCATCCAACTATCCATCCATCCAACTATCCATCCATCCAACTATCCATCCATCCAACTATCCATCCATCCAACTATCCATCCATCCATTCATCCGTCCACCCATCCATCCATCTGTCTACCAATCCAACCACTCACCCGTCCATCCATCCGTCTGT
The DNA here is from genome assembly GCF_001194135.2 of Octopus bimaculoides. Taxonomy (NCBI): domain Eukaryota; kingdom Metazoa; phylum Mollusca; class Cephalopoda; order Octopoda; family Octopodidae; genus Octopus; species Octopus bimaculoides. Next base: position 102,301,160 of record NC_068983.1, read on the forward strand.
CCGTCTACACAAGCATTCGCACAGCTATAAACAGCCGTACATCACTTAATTTCCAAGGCCAACATCACTTCCAGCAGTATTTGGCGGGTTTTAAATTTAGGAAGCCACATTATATGTGTATTGCTATTATCATATTTGGAGGCAACTATGCTGATAAACAAATTAAATATATTAAATATAACAGCTTGAGTATGAAATACAAAATATGTATATATTTTTACATGCAAAACAAGAGAAAGCAAAGAGCGGAGACTTTCAGGAGCTGAATATTTGAGTGTAAAATATATTTATATTAAAAGATATTTATATTAAAAGATCAAACTTACACAGTGTAAACGACAGAGAAAATTTATGGGGAGGAAGTAAGGTGCTATAAGTCCAACAGCTGTTTCTGGGGGCTCGGTAGATGTTGTTCATCACAATATACAAGCCATAATGGAAGCAATCGACATTGGATAAAAAGAGCCTCCGACATCAAGGTAGAAAAGATCTTAGAATTCAGATCATAGTGCAGAGAAGTTCAAAGGTGGAATGATTGAAAACTATCTATTTTGTGTTTATTATTTGTGTGTGTGTGTGTGTGTGTGTGTGTGTGTGTGTGTATGTGTGTGTGTAATTTATGTTTCTATCTAAGTCTATATGTGTCTATGTGTGTGTAACTATACATTTAAACTCTTTCCTGAAAATGGAAACATTTCATGTTAATGCTCTGATGAAGCAGGAAGATCCCTCACTGTCGCGTAACAGTGGATGTACATTTCCTTAAAGTCGTAAAGGCTGTAAGCTTATGAAAGCGGTTGCGTAACTTCTGTTCTTTTGCCATTAATCTATTAATACATACAAATGAATACAAACATGTGTGAATGTGTGTGCGTGCGTGCCTGTATGTGTAGCCCCGAAGCGTGTCGAGAAAATGGAGCTAAAATCCATGATTTATAGAATACCCTCTGAATGTATAGTTCGTGTGACTACTTGCTAAATGCATCTAAAAGCCTAGTTGTGGTATTTCTAACCGGTCGACAAATTAATTCTGCAACCCAAGAACAGGTACAGTAAGGCATAGTCTAGCTGACAGTTATACGTATAGTTTCAATTTATGCGATTCTACTCACATGCTTAGCTCATTCTTAGACTATGTTAGAAGATAATTGCCTAGGGTACATGCAGTGAAATAGAATCAGGTATTTCGGGATTATAAATCAAACCTCTTAACCACAGGCCTGTGCCTATGCCTATAAACGGCCATATTTGCGACAAATTAGGTCGTAATTTTTCGCTTAACGGATCATCTCTATTCCTTTTCTGGCTCATATAGTTAATATGTGCCTCCATATGAAGTCTTGGAGCACTAAAGCTCAGTTGTCAATGATAAATTTAGTACAAAGAAGAGTACGTACTGTCAATCTCAGATCAAAACTCTGAGTACTCATTTCACCTGCTCAATGTAAAGGTCAAAGTCTCATCAATAAGTGTATGCTTTTAGCAATAAATCTCAAACCGGTTAGCGTTGTAAATTGAATGCTTCGGTCAGTCGGTTATCTTTGCGTCGCAGTTCCACAACAGTGGCTACAACAGCAGTAACATTGCACTAATGAAGGAACCGCTAAGCCTTTGTTTGACTTACTACGAATATTAGCCAAATCTACTTTGAATCACACCCAACAGACTTAATAGTGGAAATATATACTGGATAATGAAGTTCCTGATAAACTATGCATTTAAAAAAGACAGGAGGGTCACAACTACAATACTTCTGATCAAAGGTTTGCTCAATTAAGGCTTACCTGGGGGCTACACAACAATAACAACAGCAACAAATAAGATAAATATATTTTGGATTTCTTTGCGATATCTTACAGTAAATATATTCAAATGTGTCCCTATATTTGTTGCAGCGCATCGTTAGCATGTCGGGCGAAATGCTTAGCGGTATTTCGTGTCTCTATACGTTCTGAGTTCATATTCCACCGACGTCACCTTTTGCCTTTTATCCTTTCGAGATCGATAAAATAAGTACCAGTTGAACACCGGGGTCAATGTAATCGACGTAACCCCGCCCCCGAAATTGCTGGCCTTGTGCCAAACTTTGAAGCCTATATTTCTTGAAGTGACGTAGTTTTATTTTGAAAGGCTAAAACTATAGTTTGTTTTAAACTGTAGTTAGAATATACTTTTATATTTAGATATATAAAGCATGTGGTTGGCCGAATCAGTAGAGAGGTGGACAAACAATGTATATATAATATATATTCTTTGTATATTTCATCAAGTGGGAAAGCATCGGACAAAATACCTTAGATCTTTTTAGCGTCCCTTCTCATGATTACCTTAGAAGGATGATGTAACCAAAAATTAGTAATGGGAATGTTAAAATGGCCACTTTTGGCTAAAGTTCGACGGCTTTGATTATATAAAATCTTAGTATACATTAGATCACATAGCTTATAGCTCTTCCCCATCGGTTCTTCCTCTGCTTCTGGAGAGTCCAAGAACTTTCTGGGATTGATAAAAAAAAGTATCAGTTAGGTACTGGGTTCGATTTAATCGAATGTTCCCTAGTGTTACAAATTATTATATCTCTATACTCTGAAAAAGAGAGTAAATTTACGAGACTTAAACGATATTTAAACACTTCTAGCTAGGACAATAATAACCCATTAAACCTATATGATATATGAAGAGTAGAGGTTTATATAAGATTTATTTCTAAGTTTTGAAATATGATGAACCACTCGGAAGAAAGTTATAACATTAATCAGAAAAAGATGCAAGTATATACGGATGGCTATACATGCATATTTAGAGGTTTATACTCTGGCTAGGGGTTCACCTACAATTAGTGTACTTACAGTAATTATGAATTTATTTATAAGGATACAAGTTGGGTCAAAAAGTTTAGAATTGTAATAATTTAACTTGTAAGCAAAACTGTAAAATTTAGCAGCTCAACCCAAGCATACAAAGTATGACAACTAAATTTCTGTCTAAGTTTCAGCGAGACATCACTTGCTTGAAAGTTACTGATGAATAACGAAAGCTATAATGTGTGTAAAGCATGTTCACACATAATGTGTGTATAAGTATGTTTAAGCATGTGTGTATAAGTATTTCAAAACCTTCCTCTTCAATTCATTAATTAAGTTCTTCACCTTCATGAAAGGTATCAGTTTCTAAACAAGGTTTTTATTGCTAGTAAGTTGGCAGAATCGTTAGAATGCCGGAAAAATGCTTTCCGTTATTTGTTCCAGATTTTTACGTTCTGAGTTTAAATTTCACTGAAGTGAACTTTCCTTTCATGTTTCCGGTTTGATAAAATAAAATGCCAGTCAAGTACTGAGAACCGATGTCATCAACTAACCCTGTTCCTTCGAAATTACTGCCCTCTTGCCTATATTAGAAATCCTTAATTGCGTTACGTTAAGATTGGTTGCTTGGCTGAACATCGAACAAATGCTCCGCAGTATTCTGCTGTGCCTCTTTGCGTTCTGAGTCTAAACTCACCGGAGTTGATAAAATAAGCAACAAATAAAATATTTGGGTTGAAAACCTTTTTGTTACCATATTTCTAATGAAATTCACCACCATTTTCATTGAAAATAATGAAAAATTTTATAAGATAAGTTTGCCATTATTAAGCTGGTGTTTGGAACATAAAATTAACCTGACACTTTGATGGAAGGTTTTAATTTAGATCTCTTTAAGACAATCTGTTTGTATCATAGAACCAGAGGCACTTTCAGTTGGGTTGGTATCAAAAAATTTTTTTAAATAACATACCCGGTTGTTGCTTTCACGCATCGCTTACCTCTGGCCCAGGGAGATTCTGGGCTAGAGAAGTCCCTAAATAAGTGTGAAAACCAAATAAGGGGAATTAAATCAGTCTTGGCTAGGATTAATATCATTTTATCATTCGCACTGTTGAAAACAGCAATCGCGTGCCATTATTACCATACCTCAAGATGTGTAGGCTTGTATTTATGCCAGATATAATAATTATTATACCCAGTACTGGCGTTTCTTAAAACTGGACCTGTATTCCTAGCAGTAACGTCAGTTAATTCCCTTCATCACTACAGATAGGCGACATCACAATGAGTGTCACTAGTCACCTCAACTGAATAAAAGACGTATGTCGACATATTATTTCCCGGTTGTGTTGTTAGAACTCCCATCTTATATAATCCGTGTTTCAAATTTTGGAAGGCAAAGTTGACCTCAGGGGTATTTGGACTCAGAATATAATGTCGGAAGAAATGCCGCTAAGCATTTTGTCCGGTACTATGGCGATTCTGCTAGCTCGTTCAGCGTACTTAGGTTTCTACGCAATACAGCTTTTCAAAAGTAGATATTAATTGAATTAATAGTAATGATAAGATATTGACTATAAGATAGTGATGTTAATTTTTAACTTGGTCTAAAGTGTACAATACTTTCATTTGGTCAATGGAGATAAATGAGATAATGAAATCAAATTTATTTATTCATTTTTGGTTCACTGCTTCGTATTTGTGAGTTGAAGGGCTATCGGAGCGTCTTTAACATTTAAAGTTCAAGCCTGTGAGATTAATGAAGTGTGTTCTAATATACTGCAATAAATTGAATCAATAGCATCATCTACTCGTTTATCAATAGCATCATTTACTCGTTTATAGCCATAAAACAATAAATCTAGATCCATTTATGATTATGTAGATATGTGCACATAGAACTTATTTCCTAGAGCCAAGCCGTCAAAATAAGACAATCTATATTTAATATAGCAATAATTTTATTGATATTCACTGCAGAATTATTAATATTTACGGTAGAATCTGTATAACAGTTGGACAATTGTCTAACAGTATTCGCCACGGTCTAATTTGCCTTTCATGTCGCTGGATGGATAAGGATGGTTCCTAGTAATGTACTAGGAGTCAGTTCAATCGTCTGTATTCTTCTATTATGAATTTCTAGCCTGGTGTCAGCGTAAAAAAGAAAGTCATTACTGTTGTAGGTATGGCTGTATGGTGAAAGAAGCCCGTTTTGCAATCACGTTTCGCAATCAGCTCAACAGAGCACTTTGTGCAGGTGTCACTTCGGGAAGGCCAGTGAGTAAATTTGGTGGATGGAAACTGTGTGTAAGACCGTCATATATGTATATGTGTGTGTGTGTATGCGCGCGCGCGTGTGCAAGACTTAAAAAATAAGTACTGGGATTAACTTGTTCGACATAACCACAGTCCAATGACTGAAATAGGTAAAACAAATTAAATAAATAGATGATTCGTAGTGATCTGGGCGTGGTGAAAACAATTGAGTTTCTCGGACTTGTCAAATTGATAGCTGATGTTAGCACCTTTCAAATCTAGCAATGAGAATAAATGAAAAGTTCTAACTAGAAAAGATGTCTAAAAGCTTTTAAAATATGAAATAAAAAACAGGAAAAATGTTGCATTCGATGAAACACTTCTGAAATTGGATCGCTCAAATAAAGGCTTCTGCTTGCACATCTAGAGACAAATATAGGCATTTATATTTAAAAAATACTTTTATGTCTGGTGTTTCACTATGATATATAAAGAAACCTTTCAATATAAAATAGAAGAATGTTATCTGAGAAAGATACAAATGTAATAATTTTCTTCGGAACAGTCAAATTACGAAGAAAAGAAATGATTAGAACTTATGAATATAAATATATATAAGATTGCATACGATAAAATTCATCTAACGAAAGATTATTGCAGGAGGATTTAGAGATCAGGAGCAGATACATTCAAGATGGAATCAGACCGAAATATAGCTTATGTTGATGTACATATTCTTAGCTTATATTAATGTCATTTTATGATTATTATTATTTAAATTATGTATTTATATGTAAATTATATATTTCTGTGTATATATGCTCGCTTTTCTTTTGCAGAGAGCTGATGTAATCGTATTTCCTGAATATGGATTGTTCGGAGTATTTGACATTGGTGCAATGCACAGCCATGACTCTATTCATCCGTTCTTAGAAACAATACCTGAGGTAGGACATGCCAAGTGGAACCCGTGCGAAGAAAGAGATTTGGATGAAGATGATTATGTTATCCAGAAGAAGCTCAGTTGTTTAGCAAGAGATAACAGAATACACATTGTGGCTAGCTTAGGCGAGAAAGCAAGATGCAGCCGCCGAACAAATTATAAATGCCCTAGCCATAGTTATTTCCATTACAGTAGTACGGTTGTGTTTTCGGAGAAAGGAAATCTCGTAGCCAAGTACCGTAGAAAAGCTTTGTTGAATGAACCATATTTTGACAGCCCGGATGAATTCAGTATTGCCGTTTTCGAGACTACTCAGAACAAATTTGCCGTAGTGAGTTCTTATGACACAATGTTGAAAGAACCAATAACGGAATTATTAGATAAGCGGAAAGTGAAGAACATAATTATTCCCAATGTTTGGCGATCGAATTCACCTTTGCTTAGTAGTGTTCAATGGCACTCTAGTTGGGCAATTGGAAATGAGGTTAACGTACTAGCTGCTACTATACATGACACAAACATTGGGTCACATGGAAGTGGAATTTACTTCCCATATAGTGAAAGTTCCTATTATAACAAACCTGATTCTTCAAGAGGCCACTTAATCATTGAACATGTGAAAATGAATCGTTATTCAAGACCAAAGAAACCAGTCATTCCTTATTTATCAGTTTCCTTTGGCAAATTCTCGTATCACAGTGTCAAAATGCTCGGTGAAGAAATTCGTTTTAAATTTGTAGATTTGACAAAATACACCGATAATGTAAGCATATGTAGTGGTTCTTTCTGTTGTAAAGTAGATTACTCTCCCGAATCTTTAGAAACGGAGAAATATAGCCTGGGGATCTACAAGGGCATGATAAATGCTCTAGACAGACGCATGTACTTTGAGATCTGCACAGTCATGAATTGTAATAGAATATGCGGGAAGGAAATCTTCTCTGCTAATACATACTTTGCAAGATTTGGTCTTTCTGGTTATAATTTCACGGCTGATCATATTTATCCACAGGTGGTATTTATGAATAAAGGAGATCAAATTCTTGATGATGTGTGGCAGTATGAACATGGCAAAATAAACTCAAAACGTATGTTCAACAATCCCTTGCATTCAGCAACAATGATTGGACGGATCTATAACGAGGACAAATATATTACTACATTTAAGTCAAGCTTCCCTAGTGAGGACAGGAGAACAAGATCTGACAGAAAGAACGGTGCAGTGTCAAGATTTACTCCCACAGTATTTGTTGTAGTCATGGGGACTATCCTTTCAGTACTTAGCTTCTCTTGATCGCAGAACTCATCCGTTTAAAATATAATCTATTTACACACATAGATACACAAATGAGTAGACATATAAATGAAATATACATACATACCTGCACACATATACGCACACACACAGATATATGCTACATACACACAAATATATAAGTATATATATATATATGCATGCATGCATATTATGTATGCATATATATATATATATATATATATATATATATGTATGTATGTATATATATGTCTGTCTGTGTGTGTATATGTATTTTATTAACACCGAGTCCATTTAAACGCGTTTTGTTTTGTTTAAACAACACGCCAGGGACACCGGTAATCTCACTATTTATACACATGTATATACTGAAATATATATACATACACATGCACACAAACATAAACACACACACATATCACTAGATAAAACGGGATATCTTAATCAGAATATACCCATACAACGACTCATTTCTTCACTCAGTAGGCTAGGGCATTTTCTAAAGATATGTTAAAAAACAAATAACAAAAACGATTCATTAAAATAGTTTTATATTTTAGAAAAAAAAACCAAAACAATATATGAATTTAATCGCAAACTTTTATAGCTTTTTTTAAAATTTGCTCCTTACATTTGGAAGATGCGATGATGAAAAACTTTAGACTTTAACTTTTAACAATTAATATGACTGCTTGTTCAATATACGTTTTTTTAATTTTTTATATAATCTCATATCTTAGAATAATTGATTCATGATGGAAAAAAAAACAAGCAAAAAAAACCCGTTTTAATCTGCTGTTCAAAGAACAGCCGAATTCACCAGTGTATTATTTTATCGTCAGCAAACTATTCTAAAGGAATTTCTGTTTGCCTATTCAAAAGGAAATCATATATATATAATGTATTGAATGTATAAAACTGATATGCTGAAATTGCAGTATCCCACCCCTCTTGCAATATTATAACAAACCGATTTATTGCAATGTTTATATGTTTATTCAACCACATCAATAGATAATTTCGAATAAAAAACTTTTGAAATAAAATTTTTGTTAAAGCTCAAATATTTCCCCTCTTAAT
>NC_068983.1:102309938-102312027 GCF_001194135.2 Octopus bimaculoides
ATATATATAATTAAATACACAACCGAAAGAGCTGCTACTAGTTTTATGCTATTATGATACTTGAACAAGCATATTTATAAAATACGCCATGTATCTTAAAGCAATCTTTCAGGCTCAAAACACACACACACACACACAAAAAGACATGCATACACGTTCATAATTTTTGACTGTTCTACTTTTGCTCGCATGCTTGATTTTCGTTGCAATATGTTTCAATGTAGTTAGTGTTTCTATTTACCAAATACGCGTGTATGCTTTTAACCTAGCGGCAGACGTCATAGTAGCAGTAAGCTCCAGGTGAGTCGCGTCCACAACCCGCTGTCCGCAAGCCATTGAATGATATTACGAATACCCTGCTCCAACATATTTACTAGACAAAAGAATTATGCATTTCAATTTAATAATAAAATGAGAATAAAATTGTTTGTACTATATTTGGATTCTGTACAGCAATTGACCAATTATTAAGGTTTACTTTTGAAAACCTTTTTGCTGTTTATATACCTGTATATTTTATTATTCTATGTTTCTGCGTATTTCATTGCATGTAAACATTCGCATAATAAACCGATGTTCTTTTGAAGTACTTTTGCATGAATTGATCGGACTTACTTGATAGTGATTAAGAAAAGAAAAAGACAAAAAAAAAATGAAACATCAACAAAAGTTCTCACTGGGTATTATTATATAATTATTAATTGCCCTTGTGGCAAAAAATTTGAAATCATTATATAATTATTAATATAATTACATTTTAACCCAATCTTGAATTTTTTGTTGATAATTTTATTAATTGTTTGTAGGAGATTCAGAAAATATTTCCACAGATGTAAGACATTTTTCTAGTTCTAGCTAGATAACAATAACTACAATTTCTTTGTGAATAAACCTATTGACCTTAAAAAAAAAAACAGTAGAAATCTTATTTCAGCATCATCATCATAATTATAAAGTTTTTTTAACGTTACAATAATATAATAATTATTATTATTGTAGTATTATTATAACATTTTATTAATCGTTATAATATTTATCATAACGTTTTTCTAAATCGCATCTATTATATTTAAACTATATCCATTTTCTTTGAAGTAAAGCCTTTTGATATAACTATCTATTTATTATGTGTATTTATTTTATATCAAATTTTTGTTATGACTAGTTGTTTATTGTATAACGTCATACAGCTTAACCTAGTTTTATATAACTTTGTGCTGTCTTTCCACGCGTTTGTAACCCCTTTGCTTGTTTTTTTTTCTTATATGTGTGAACGGCTTCTTGGTGGCAAATAAAGAAATTATCATCAACATCATCACAATTATTATTATTATTATTATTATTATTATTATTATTATTATTATTATTATTATTATTATTATTATTATTATTATCATTATCATTATTATTATTATTGAGTGAGAGAGCAGTGCATGCCATCAAAATGACACTGGGGTAAAATATACGAAGCCCTGTATACCCATCATGACTACCCGTCTGATAAGGGTACACTAGACACATGCATCACAACCATATGTGCGCGACATGGTGGTCTCATATCAAGATAAACAGCGCATGACCTCGCAGGTGTCACCCAGTTAGAATTTTCTTCAGGTCGAGTAGCCCATCCTGCTCAAAAGGTCCCTGAATAAGGGTTGTTTAAGGATGATGAACAAAACACCCATGTTTGCAAAGGTAAGTTTCCAAACTCCAATGAATGTCTCTCAACACATGACTATGATGTGTTCCCCCACTACTGCTAGTGATCATAGATGCACATATCGTTAGTCACTAAGGGACATGCTCAACTGGTTAAGGTCAAGCAACTGACAAGCAAATCTGTGGTATTGAGCAGAATATTTGCTGTAGCCCATCTTTTATACCAAGACAAAACAATGTACATGAAAACACTTCCAATCGGTTAGGATTAGAAACTATGAGAGCCACTGCCTGGTCATCATCATCATCATCATTATTATTATTATTATTGAGTGAGAGAGCAAAGCATGCCATCAAAGTGACACTGGGGTAAAATATACGAAGCCCATTATACCCATCATGACTACCCGTCTGATAAGGGTACACCAGG
>NC_068983.1:102312557-102326707 GCF_001194135.2 Octopus bimaculoides
TTCTTCTTCTTCTTCTTCTTCTTCTTCTTCTTCTTCTTCTTCTTCTTCTTCTTCTTCTTCTTATTATTATTATTATTATTATTATTATTATTATTATCATCATTATTATTAAGGCGGCGAGCTGGCAGAATCGTTAGCACACCACGTGAAATGCTTAGCGATATTTCGTCTGTCGTTACGTTATGAGTTTAAATTATTATTATTATTATTATTATTATCATCATCATCATCATCATCATCATTATTATTATTATTATTATTATTATTATTATTATTATTATTATTATTATTATTATTATTATTATTATTATTATTAGGTGGTGAGCTGGCAGAATTGTTAGCGGGATGGGCTACTTGACCTGAAGAAAATTCAAACTGTGCCCCACCTGCAAGATCATGAGCTGTTTATCTTGATCTGAGATCACCATGTCACGCACAAATGGCTGTGATGCATGTGCCTAGTGTACCCTTATCAGTCGAGTAATCATGATGGGTGTATTGGGCTTCGTATATTTGTAACCCAGTGTCACATTGATGGCATGCGTTGTTCTCTCACTCACTCAATGATAATAATAATAATAATAATAATAATAATAATAATAATAATAATAATAATAATAATAATAATAATAATAATAATAATTCCTTTTTTTGTGCAGTGAATTTCGAAGTATACACGAAGCTATAAATAACAGCCCGTAAATATTTGGTTGAAAAATCCTTTTGGATAGAAAACGTCGAAGGCTTCATGTGTACTTTCGAGAGCCACCGTTTGAAAAAAAAAAACAAGAAGTATTTCACGTTCTCTCGAAAGTTTATAAATTCTCATGACATAACAACAACAACAACAACAACAACGACGACGGCGATAACAACAACCGATATATTTTGTGGAAAATATGTAAATAATTCATTTATATTTGAAAAGCATTTTTGCAGTAGGCCAGTTTGTTTATCTATGGTTAATTTCATTTCTTTACGTAGCTAAAATCTTTACAACTCTATTCTTGATTTGAAGCCCTGAGAATATACTTTTCATTTAGCTGAACGTTATTTCATATGAAGTCTCTTTAAATCAGAAAAGAATTTTGAAAATAAACACTTATTTCTTTTCAATTTTCTCTTAATTTCGTAATTAATTAAATTTTGCAAAGCTTTTCAGTTAGTTTTGTATCCCAAACTTGTATAAAATCTACTTTGAAACAAGCGTGGCTTTAAATTTGATTTCACATTGTCCAACTGTGACGGTATTGTTTCTTACAGAAAGCGTCTAACAATCTATTACTGCAGTTGTCTTTTACTAATATAAGAGAGAAAAAAAGAGAATGATAGAGGAAGAGAGAGACAGACTTATAATATGTGCACAAGTGCGCGTGTGTTCGTATGTTCTTGCACAAATGTTACACAAACTGTATCAGCTAAGCAAATGACCTTCTCTAAATGCGTTAAAAACATTATAACATATTCAGAAAAACTATTTAAGAAAATTATCCCCGTCCTCTGAGCATATAAAGACAAATTTAGATGGGACAAAATGAGTAACACAAAACGAAGTAGATTTGCCTCTTCATTTCTCTAGAATTACATTTGAGAAAAGACTCGTGCACATCAATATCCATCCTTAGACATCAGAAAGACTAGAAAATCAGCAAAAAGTTTTAATATCTTCAAGAAAATCATGGGAAAATGACACATGACACAAAATTAACGAAATTCCACTAAATCTAAAAACTCAACATAAAATATTTTCTATAGCTTATTCACGGTCTCCTGGAGTAGCTCTCTTCCTGATATATTTATTCACCAAGAAGTTAAAGAGAAGAAATTATTGAAATTAGTCATTACTTATTTTGTCCCAATTTAGACATCATTTTCTGAAAATTGAAAATCACATTGTGTAACACGATTTTTGTTCTTGGGTTGCGACTGTAATTTCTTATTTGCTTACCCCTAGAAAATTTGAAAGAAGACTAATATTTCCTTCAGACTTTGCTTTTGTTACATTTATTCAAACCCCAAAGAATCCCCAACAGCGCACGGTTATGATGCTCTCCCCACTACTCATGCTCATGAATTGAGATGCGCATGTTGTCAACCACTAAGGGACATGCTCAAGTGGTTTAAGATAAAGCAACTGAGAAAAAAAATCTGTAGGATTGAGCAGAATATTTTAACGATATTTCAGCTTCAGTAACTCAGTAACTCAGTACTGAATCTGTCTCAAATGTAATGGAAAATAGGTCAGTTTCAAAACATTGATGTTTAGGTCACAAAAGCAAAGTTTGAAGAGAATAGTAGTCATTCCTTTTGATTTCTAGATAGAAGCAAATAGGAAATAAAACTTACTGATCAAAGACAATAAATGAATAAAAAATAAAAAACTTTGTTACACAATGTTATCAAATTAGACATTTGTGTGAGAAAAAAACTGACGTCCAACAGAAAAAAGAATATTGATCGTTAAACAAAAAATTACCCATGTATTTTATTAGCAACCTCAATTACAATCGGGTCAAAATTGAGAAAAAAGTTCTTGAAAAATGTACCTGTCACCTGACTTTGTTTCAAACTCTCTCAACTTCAACAACAAGAACTATGCTGACTAATTTTTACTCCCAAAGATGACGAAACAGTACAAAATGGTGGTGCAGTACTTGCAATGCAATGGTTTCAAACAAACAGAGAGAAAATAACAAGAAATCAGAAATTACTTATTCTGCCTCTGTTTCCAGTTTTGTCCCACTCCTCTATAGTAATTTCAAGTGTTTGACAAAATGTTGAAAAATATAGGAAAAAGGAGGAAAAAAAGGTTTGATTTAATGAAAAACATTTAAACATATATGCAGTAGCTCTAAAGCCGAAAAAGAAAATGCTTTTAGCTGCTGAGAGATGTAATTAAAATTTTGGAACATATTCTTTACTTGATCTTTCGTTAAATAAGACCAAAGTTTTCAACATCTCACTGAAATAATGAAACTTAGAAGTGACAATATAAGTGTGCGTGTGTGTGCCTTTAATTGCAAGTGGTCAAGCCAAGGTCATTGTTTAGTCATGCATTGAAAGAATTGGAACTAGAGACAATAACTTATTTCTGTCAATCTCTTTATCTCTATCTTTACACACACACACACACACACACACACACACACACACACACACACACACACACACACACACACACACACACACACACACACACACACACACACACACACACACACACACATAAATACATACATACATTTGTAGTTTTCTTTTTCTCTGTCGTTGTCCTCAAAGTAGCCACAATTTCCTTAGGAATTGTAGCTGCTTTTGGGACTGGGTAGCAAACTGTCTTTTAATTGAATAAATGGGTAACGTGGAGAAATCTATGGTTATTTATCATAAAAGAGAATCCATTACATTTTTTAAGACGGCAAGATATGTTTGTATATTGAAAGGGTGTCCCTTCATGCAAGATTGCTGGGAGGTGGGGCTTCCCTGTTTTGAGTGCTCCATAATCTCATAATCTTCGTAACAGGAATCTCCCGATATCGAAGGTGGTCCATGACAATCCCCGCTTCGCCCTCCACAAATCCGGCCCTGAGCGAATGCATGCGTATCTGTACGCGCGTGTGTGGGCTCACACGTATGTGTTACTCGGTGTATAAATTGCTGCTTAAATCACATCGTCTCTGTCCACCTGACTATAAATAAAGCTCATTTATAGTACGCTTTCCCTACTTAAAGCAGCGGCAACACTATATAAGCAATGTGTGTTTTTTGTTCAAGTATGATACAAATCATTATAGAAGCATAAATATCATGGAATTATTAAACGATTTCTCCACTCATGCGCTGATTTCAACGTTACGACAGCAATATTACTGAATTAGCTTTGAGATTATTTCCTATAGAAACTCGACCCCAGATATGCTCCACTAAGCCTGCATATTTTTGGCACTGGTCGTTCGACAGTAACAATTTATTGCGTATTAATTATTGGTTTCGTTACCCACCAGAGTATTTATTTATAGGGCGTAGGTATGGCTGTGGGGTTAAGAAGCTCACTTTGCAACAACATGGTTTCAGGTTCAATTCCATCGCGAGACACCTTGAGCAGGTGTCATTTACTATAACCCCAGGCCTAAACATTCTTATGAGTGAATTCTAGTAGACAAAAAACTGTTTGGAAGCCTGTCCCATATATATATATATATATATATATATATGTATGTATGTATGTATGTATGTATGTATGTATATGCGTGTGTGTATATCTTTGTCTGCCATCAACACGGAACATTCGGTGTTGGCTTGCTTACGTCGCCGTAATGTAACGGTTCGGCAAAAGTTACTGACAGAAGTAATTTCTTTAAAACATTAATTACTGAGATCGATTTGTTCGACTAAACCTTTGAAGGCAATGTCCCAGTATGGTCGCATTCCATTAATTGAAACAAATAAAAGATAAAGAAAAGTAAAGGGATCGTCATTTTGTGATCTACCATTAGTCTCCAATTATTCCTTAACTTACACTGTACGTTCGAACAAAAAGAGTTAAGATGTCTTCTTTTGTTACATATTTCCTATTTGAGAAATTTTCTGAAATCTTACACTTGATTAAGAATAGAATACTTAAAAATGAACTCGCATTTTCTTAAAGTGCCAGCTAGAATCATACATATTTTCTCAATTGAAAAATTGCTCTTGTTTCATGAATTAGTGGTTTCCGAAACTGTGTTCATTAAGTCATTATTTAAATTCTTGTTTCTACTCAATTGGAAACCTAAACACAGTTAGCAAGAATTCTTCCTCAGTTAAGAATCTTGTCGCCTTGCAGTCGGTCGATCGGTTTTGATGTCTGACTATTTTTAACTTGTTACAAATGTCAATATACTTTTCTTTTTTTCAAAATTTACAACTCATTTCCGTCAAAGGAAATCAATATATATTACAACTAGATCTAAACCAGAAATATTATTCGTATCTAGAGGCATAACCACTTCAGATATCGAGATATAAGTTATCAAACTATTAGCATATTAGCCGCATTCCATAGAAGATGAGAGAATCCATCACAGGAAATTTCAATTTCTTTGTGTTGGTCATCTGATATCAATGAAAAGATTGCACCAATCAACATTACGTACAAGTATGATTGGAGTTTGAAAGAATTTCAAATTTTATACTTGGTAGTGTCTTCGTTCACCGTCTCATGGCCTCGGTTTCAAATCAGTATTACAAGATTAACGTAGCAGTGGTTATAATTTCATGAATATTTTATCAACTATCAGTGGCTATGATAATCTGCTAATATATTTAATTGGTGAACCAATGATTGGTTATATGTCGAAACTTATTTACATGTAAATCAGTATTTTACTGTACTTACTTGCATAGACTGTGCTTAAAAAAAGTAACCTAATTCATTTGATGGATTTCCTGGTTTAAAAGAACAAAATAAATGTATTTTCTTCATCTCTCAAAAAACATATGCTGTTGTAGTGATGATAATAAGGATAAAAAATAAAGATGATGATAGTGATGATGATCATAATCACAATGACGACCACAACGAGGAGGTGGAAGAAGAGTATAATGACAACAATGATACTATTTGAAGTAGTACATAAAGGACGCAGCACGGCCGAATGGTTAAGAAATTCGCTTCGCAACCACGAGATCTCGGGTTCTACCGCACTGTGAGACATCATGGACAAATGTCTGGTCAATCCAAGCTTTGTGAGTGAAAATGGATGAAAGGAAAATGTGTGAAAGCATATCAAGTGGATTGTGCATATCAAGTGGATTGTATCTGTAATTTAAAAACTTAGACTTGTTACACTGCGTTACGCTGATTCTGCATGGACATTAAGTTAGTTATAGCGTTGCCGCTACTTTAAGTAAGGAAAGAAAACCACAGACGGGCTTTATTTATAGTCAGGTGGACAGGGCCGATGCGTCTGTGGAATGTTCAGTCACTTACATGCTAATTCAATGAACAACTTGTTTAGTTCATCAAGATATCTGAAAAATCTTTGACGAAACCGATTGAGTTCCATTTGCACAATAACAAATTTGTACAGTATTTTAGAACAATATTGCTTTAAATAAAAGAGTTAACAATAGCCGTAGCGACAACGACAATGACAAGAGCAGCAACAACTACGATCTTTATTCAATTAAATTTAAAATGACTTTTTTTTACTTTGATAAATCGCATTTCCACTTTTACCTTGCTAATTGCTGTTTTGTCGATAGATTTGTCTGGCGTCAAGCGCACATTACGCAACACTTTATTTTCATTTGTCTATGAAACTGACAAGTAATTTATCAGTCTGGTTCAGCTTCTAACAACAGTTGCTACAGTATGTTTTTATATAGCTGTCTTCCTATACTTATAGAACGATACTGGACCAAAATTTTTCTACTGGCAATAACAATGCTGCCAAGCTCAAAATAACACTAGAATATCTTCTTTATTAAAATCATTTCCAAAATTGGATGCTCCAGATTAGAATCTTTTCTTCGAAAATATATCCTTGCTGTCAGTTACTCAGAGTTGCCATTGTATTAACAGCATTAATTAAGTTATTATAAGCAGAATTCTTATAGGGCGAGATAACACTAGCTCAGTTATTAATATTATTTAAATCATTTCGCCAAGTACGGGACACAACTCAGGATATATTATTAAACCTCTTCAGAGAAACATGTACTTTCTACTGTATCTCACCTTTTAGCTCCAAAATATGCCTTTTCCTAGCCTCCTTTTCCAGATGTGTTATCATCTGAAACACCTTGCCCATATTTTTTCTCTGGCTACATATCTAGAACGGTTCAATCATAATATTAGTATTAATCTCTATTTTATAGTCTAAGAGAATTTGAAAAGTCTATGCAAACCGTTAATTATCGCTATACTAAAAGGATTCTAAAAAAATAGTCCTCTTGGCGCTGTTCCGTTTTATGATCCAGAAAATTAAACTACTTAAGTCGACAGAGAGCGTAACGGAAGTGGAAAAATTGTTTTCTTTGAAATGAAATGAAAGTGATACAAACTTAATGTAACTAAATGGCATTTGCAAAATCCAATATTTGTAAAATGCTTTGGACTTATTCTATTCTATTATATATATATATATTAAATAATAAACTAAAATATAATAATTAGGCAAGATAATACTGTTAAAGGCATAACAGCAGCCCACCAAACAAATATCTCGTGCGACATAATTTCTTTCAGTCAGCTCATTGATTTTAATGATATCGTCTTCAGTTCTCACAGACACTTGTATAAATGAGTCAGCCATTTCTTCTACATATAAACAATTTCGATATAAACTTTCAGATTAAAAAAAAGGTCTCTCAGTAACATTTTATTGCGAAATTTAGTGGAGTACTACTGACCATTATTTTCCTTTCATTTAATTATGCCGATCTCTACTGATGTAAGTTTTTCCACTTTCTGGATCATATAATAAAACATCGCCAATCCTCTCATATAAATATGTCGATAGAATAGTAAATAAATGCAAGTGTTGGTGGAAATATGACATTAGTGAATAGAAGTAATTAACCTTTATCTTACAGAGGTGATGAAACAATGCAGAAGCCATTAAGCTGTCGCTCAATCTGCTAGAAATTGCAGACAAATTGTCAAAGCTGTTGGGTCTTTGACTGTATGTCTGCTAGATCACTACTGAGCTGGGTCTAACAACAACAAAAAATTTCTACGGCGATTCAGATGTAATTTTTTTTCTTGCTACAGCTTACATGGAAGAATTTATTTCGTTTAGAAATACACGTTCTGAGATTTAAATTTCATATCGTCTTTCACCAAATATAGTAAGACAACATTAGATAAAATATCTTATATCACCTTAGGAGTTGAACGATATAATTGTTAATGAGAATCTTTTAAATTCAGATTAATGACAACGTTTAAACGTTACTTGTAAAATTACTATTAGAAAGGAAGCTTATTGTTAGTAAAACCGAAGCTAATCACACAACATTTATAGACTATACACAAATGTCTAAATGAAGATGTCTGAAATACAACAAAGAAAATCTGTATTTTTTCCCACTACATATCACCTTTCACATCTGGATCATTTAGTTATTTTTAGCCAAGAGGTAATAAAATCCTGATCCTTACTGTTTGTTTCTTTTTACTTTTTCTTCTAATCACCCTTGCAAGTTCGTTCTTGTTTTACAGATTGTGTTGAACAATTTTCAGTTTCAAAATCTCTTTTATAGTATTAGATATCAAGTCAGCAACTGGCGTTTCGACTGTTAATGATGACGAGAGTTCCAGTTAATCCGATCAACGGAACAGTCTGCTCATGAAATTAACATGTAAGTGGCTGAGCATTCTACAGATATGTGTACTCTTAATGTAGTTCTCGGGGAAATTCAGCGTGGCACAGAATGTGACAAGGCTGGCCCTTCGAATTATAGGTACAACTCATTTTGGCCAGTTGAGTTGACTGGAGCAACGTGAAATGAAGTGTCTTCCTCAAGGACACAATACATCGTCAGAAATCGAACACACGACTTTACAATCGTGAGCCGAATATCCTAACTGCTATCCTAATGATATTTTACAGATAATTATGCCTAAAACGAAGCTACGCGCCTTCGTTTTAGGCATAATTATCTGTAAAATATCATTTCACTCCATGGGCAATACCGATTTTATGTCACTAGAAGGATTGTGCGTAAATAACCATGTTAAAGTGATGTGGCCTTCAAACGTGCTTCCACTATAGAAAATTGTTTCACTATCGTTAGTTATTTACTAACAATATTAATGATATTAGCGAAGGCGGAGAGCTGGCGGAATCGTTAGCACACCGGGCGAAATACTTTGCGGCATTTCGTCCTTCTTCACATTTTGAGTTCAAATTCCACCGAGGTTCACTTTCGGGGTCGACAGAATAAGTACAAATTGAGTACTGGGGTCGATGTAATCAACTTATCCCACCTTCGAAATTGCCAGCCTTGTGCCAAAAGTTGAAATCAATGTTAATGGTATTAAAGATAGCTTTTATGGTGATCATGGCACTTTCGATATTATTCTGCAATTTAAGTTACAAAATTTATCTTTTAACTGTTTCAGCTATTGGACTACGGTCATGCTGGAGCACCGCCTTGAAATTCGAACGAATCGACCCCAGTTCTTTTTTTTTTAGTAGGGTTCTTATTCTATCGGTCATTTTGGCCGAACCGCTAGTTGACGGCGACGTTAACAAATCAACAGCGATTGTCAATGAGTTATGGGGGACAAACACACACTCAAATACACACACACATATGATGGGTTTCTGCTACCAAATTTACTCACACGGCATTAGCCAGCCCCTGGGCTGTAGCAGATGATACTTTCCCAAGGTGCCGCACAGTGGGACTGAACTAGAAACCATTTGATTGTAATGTGATCCTCTTAATCATACAGCCACGCCTACACAGAAATGTTATTTACCTTCATTACCTTATTACTACATAATATTTAAAATAATCACAAATTTCTTTCTTACCCCACTTTTGAAGTGACTTCATATATTTACCAATCGCTCATTTGTATGTTTCAGTTAATTTGCATTAATTTGAATTTAAAGTTCGTTTTTGCTATAATTTGCTTTGTGAAAATATTGAATAATCTGACAGAAATATTCGTATGTTTCTGTATTTCATCTATCATATTGACGTCTTTTGTGATATTTCTGATTTCATATATTGAAATTAATAGCTTTTACTGAAATTACTCGCCATTATGTAGTCCTATCATTTTTTGATGCTATGGTGGCAAGCGAGCAGGATTGTTAGCGGCATTCAGTTCTTTAAATTCCGAGTTCAAACACCATTGTGGTTAACTTTGTCTTTAATCATTTCGGGGTTGATAAAATAAGTACCAGTCAAGTACTGGAGTCGATGTAATCGAATCACCTCCTTTCATTAAAATTGTTGGCCTTGTGCCAAAATCTGAAATAACTATTCGTGAATTGCAGACACAATGCAGTAGCAAACTAAATCTATTACAATATTTGACGTTGTTTCTTGTGTTCAAAGTTCACTTATAATTCCTACACTTTCAAGCACATCTGCGCTTTTAATTTCAAGCTCTTCAAGTTTTACATTAAATCCCGCCAGTTTCATTCTTCTCATCTTCCTGTGCTGAAAAACCTGACATAAGTAATGGACATTACTCCATGACCATGATAAATATAACAAGTTGCATACTCTTTCCCTTCCACTTTATCTTCTGCTGTAACAACTTCAGATCCTATTCCACTGAACTAGCAGTCTACATTCCACCCAGTTCATCTGTCTTTGTTCTCTTCGCAGTTTCTACTGTCTCTCATTTCCAAAGCCACGCAAAAAACAAACAAACAAAAATCCGTTCAAAGTTTCTCATCAGAACTGTACCCTTTGGAACTTCATACCTGAAGTTTTCTTGATAGACAACAACCCACAGAAATTAATATTGATTATCTATCAATATGAGACACCTTGAACAATATATCGACTCTGTCTTTTCACCGCAGGTTAAATGTACTGTGTTGATCAAAAGGTTTGCAATATTTTAGAAGAAACTTATTTGCTTATTCGTCAAGTAACCACAAAAGCAACCTAGATTTCAAAGTAGAGGTCATCGTGTTGCACCGCCTGAACCACTTTTCTGCCAGTTCTTTGATCCCGGATGATACAAGTTCTTGTCCTTCGAGGTGAAGAACTCGTTCACTGAAGCTTCACCTCCTCTTGGTTGATGAAGCGTCGTGAGCGCAAGAAGTGAGCCATAGATCTGAACAAGTAATAATAGGAGGAAGCTAGGTCCGGACTATATGCTGGGTGTGACATCAGTTCCGTTTCCTCAAGTTCTTCGCGACGCTTCATCAACCAAGAGATGGTGAAAGCTTCAGTGAAGGAGTTTTTCGACTCTAAGGACAAGAACTGGTATCAGCGTGTAATCAAAGAACTAGTAGAAAGATGGCTTCAGACGTTGCAACATGATGGCCTCTACTTTGAATGTTACGCTGCTTTTGTTGCAATTGAATAAAGCAAATAGGTTAGCAAAATATAGTAAAAACACCTCTCTTAACACTGTAATGTATAACCGGTCTCTTGCAGGCGGTCGTTAGAATCTATATTTGTCGATAGGAATTACAGTTACAGCGATGTAATTATGGTAACAAGTTTGAGTTCACAGATTTAAGATTCGGTATCATCTAAGGATGATATATCTACCCTCACCTACCACGACATTATGATGGCTACCAAGTTACCAAACGATAGCCGAAAGACACCACGTTGGAAATGATCCAACTATTTACAAATGATTGAACGATTTTGACTCTGATCATAAATATGTATTTAGTCGTTCGCATTAAATGGAAAATATGTATTTATTAATATTATAATTTTATCCAGAGGAAATTCTCAGCATTTCAGTCAGACTTTCTATTGGCCTATATTAACGTCCAACGATCGGATGAAATAGATGCTTCTTTCTTCCTTTGTTATGCAATACACTAAAGATTTCATGAGATATCAGTGTATTAAACAATAATTTATCCTCTCATGCAGTGCACAAATACAGGATTGAAAACCAGATGGGTCATATTTTGAAAAAAATAACTAAATGAAACGATAATCAGGATTTATAATGAGCACTGTAGACTAAGAGTAAGTTCATAACAAGTAAAGACGCGACCCAGTTTCGATTTGTGGTTGAAACTGTTTTTCTTTATTTTGGTTACTAATCCCTTGGCTAAATGATGAATGTCATGAAACCCTACTTATTCTTTCTATAAAACTAGAGTTTTGTACGTAAAACAAATCAATAGTGATCATTTATGATCATAAATGATCAATATTAATTTGGTTAAATATACGTGGTTTGAATTATCGGATATTAAATAGAAGCTACGTCTTTTACATTTAATTGATTTTTGTGTTCAGTTTAATTGCTAGTAAGAGAAACTTCTTCAATAATAAAGTATAACACTGTTATATCCTATAACACATTATCATACACTACAGACACCTCAATTTATATTTAAAAATGCATCAATAGATGCTCAAGATTACACAGTAGCATCTACTACACAAAAGTTTTCGTCACAGAAACGAAATAGAGTAAACCTTCGTTATCTTCCCGGTCAAAGGAATGTGATAGTGAGTCGATCTTCAAGATGAACTGGGCTGAAAACCAGATCTGTTCAACAAGCAACAACGTCTGTTCATCAAATATTCACAGATCAGTAATGCTTGGACACTGACTGTGTGTATACAGAGTAGTTCGTTACTTTGCGTGCGTCTCGAACAGACCCAGTTAGTAACATATTTGTGACGATCGACTTTATCTGGACAAGTCAGTGCATCTTTGAGGCACTGCCAAGCCATGATTAACTAGAAGGTGTATATAGTTCCCGGATTGAAAATACTCTGGGGGAGCCCAACTAGATAATTCTCTTCGATATCCGGAGATTCTTCGAAAACGTCTTCGTTCTTTCCCACCACTAGACTTCTTAAGAAAACTGAAGGTATTTCTGATGCCTTGCACCCAGTATTGATCTTCACTTAATCTAAGATTTCAGTGCCGTCAAAAACACAAATTGTGGGAAGATGTATCTGACAAACGGCGGCCACACAAGCTCACGGCCCTGGAAGTTCTGCAGAAGCCGCAGCGTTAATGTATGCCTGCAGACCATTCTGCAAGCCCATAAATTTCAGCATTTTTTAAATAACTTCAACAAGGCGATCCCTGAGGAAGTTAATATCATTACTATTACCAAACCATTCCTAAGGAAAGTAACTGCTTCAAATTTCTTCAGAACAGTGACAACCTCTTTTACCTTCGTGCTGCCTGACACCATTTCGGTGATGCTGTTGTTCTCGTGTTTTAAATAACTTCAAGAAGGCGATCACCGAAGGCACTAATATTATTACTATTACCGAACTATTCCTAACGAAAGTAAAGAGGTCGAGGAGAATACCTTTTGAATGGTTCAGTAATAGTAATAATATTAGTTTCCTTGGTGATCGCCTTGTTGAAATTATTTTAAAATGTTGAAATTATTTCACGAACCAATAAATATCTTTCTTACAATTTATAGTATTTGAATCATAGATTTTCATCTTGACAGTAAACTGTTGCGGCCTCTTCTTTCTTAATTAAACATTGCGCAACATACATTGTCATTCATTTTGTTTTCATTTTTCGTTCTGGCCTTTTCCTTTGATTCTTTCCTATTTCATGTTTTTTTCTTTCTTGTTTAAACACAAACAGACAGTATCTCATTCACTTTTCTTTCTCCGCATTTCTTTTTACCTCTTCGTGTCTACCTTTCTTCACTTTCTTTACTTCTTTCTGTATTTCATTCACTATCATTCCCATTTCTATAACTCTTTCTATATCCGTTTCTCCGTCTGATGGTTTGCGAACATCCCAGTCTTTTCTTCAGACATATTGTGTTTAAAAAATGAGTTTAGAGAAATAGTTCAAACATGCTAATGGTATGAAATTAGACAGTTATAAAATTCTTAACTAATTGAACTTTCCCTCTTATCTGGAAATAGAAAGCAAATCTAGCGGTAACTGTTAGTAACTCTCAAATATAGAGAGATATTTTAAATAAATTGAAAATTAATCTTTTGAAGTTTATTTACTTCCCAAGAGAATCTATGCATGTTTCTAGGTAGCAGACAACTATGAACATATTTCGATCTTCTAAGCCGCACTAGCATTGAATAATGTACTTAAGCCTGCCAGATCAATTGACAAAGTCTTTCACAATCAGAAAAATGGCATCGAATAATATTGGTTTCAAATTTTGGCACAAGCCAGCAAGTTGGGGGACGGGGTAAGTCGATTACATCGACCCCAGTGCTCAACTGATATTTATTTTATCGACCCCGAAAGGATGAAAGGCAAAGTCGACCTCGTCGTAATTTGAACTCAGAACCTAAAGACAGACGAAATGCCGCTAAGCATTTTGCGTGGTGTGCTAGCGATTCTGCTAGCTCCCCGCCTTAGGGTAACGAATAATATTAGCCAGTATAGTTTGCATAATTAAGAAAGGTACAAACGGAAATAGCTCAAATGGGCCAATGACAGATTTGGAGATTAACACCAAATGGTTTCTGATTCCAACACTTCTTGT